>NC_069504.1:617551344-617851344 GCF_027579735.1 Bombina bombina
AAATCCTTAGAGAATAGGTCTTTATCAGGTGCTGTTAGGAAATCCCTTGGTCTTAATGCGAATGTGGCTATCCATGCAGCGTCCTCCTTTGAATAAGAAAATATGCCAGATTCAGAGGAAGAGCTAGATGTACTGCTTTTTTTCTGCCATTGTCCTTATAATGTAATTTATACTAAGGTCAGCATACAAAAGGGTCCTCACCTCTAAAGAAAGACAATGTACTTGCCAAAACTTCTCAGTGAAAAGGGAAGAGGGAGTTCAACCTTCTTAAATGGAGTGTCACAATCCCAGCCTAGTCCACAGGCTACATTGACTTCAATAGGCAGGCAAACTTTAAAACCAACAGGGACTCTTTCTGGCCACAATAGTGATGGAAAAGTTGTTTCAAGGGGACTAACACCTGGACTGTGGCATGCCGGAGGGGGATCCATGGCAAAACTCCCACGGAAAATTACATAGTTGATGCAGAGTCTGGTTTTAAGCCATAAAGGGCATAAATCACCTAACATTCCTAAATTGTTTGGAATAACGTGCTTTAAAACATCAGGTATGATGTTGTATCAATCAGGTAGTGTAAGGGTTACGCCCGCTTCACAGTGACAGACCAAACTCCCCATTTAACGTAATGTTATTGAGCAAGTAGGCACAGTATATGCTGTGAGTCTGACACACAGGCTGGCAGTGGCAGGCAGGCAACTGCTATTAGATTACACTAGCAGACTGATGTTTCACAGTCAAAAAGTTGTTTTTTTTAATATTTACACTACTGTTATAACAAGTTTGATTGGTGGCACTAGCTGGCAAGTGGGCCTGGCACACACGCTGGCAGGCAGGCAACTGCAATTAGATTACACTAGCAGACTGATGTTTCACAGTCAAAAAAGTTTTTTTTAAATATTTACACTACTGTTATAACAAATATGATTGGTGGCACTAGTTGGCAAGTGGGCCTGGCACACACGCTGGCAGGCAGGCAACTGCAATTAGATTACACTAGCAGACTGATGTTTCACAGTCAAAAAGTTTTTTTAAAAATTTTTACATTACTGTTACAACAGATATGAGTGGTGGCACTTAGCAAGTGGGCCTGGCACACACACTGGCAGGCAGGCAACTGCAATTAGATTACACTAGCAGACTGATGTTTCACAGTCAAAAAAGTTTTTTTTTTTTAAATATTTACACTACTGTTATAACAAATATGATTGGTGGCACTAGTTGGCAAGTGGGCCTGGCACACATGCTGGCAGGCAGGCAACTGCAATTAGATTACACTAACAGACTGATGTTTCACAGTCAAAAAAGTTTTTTTTTAAAATATTTACACTACTGTTATAACAAATATGATTGGTGGCACTAGTTGGCAAGTGGGCCTGGCACACACGCTGGCAGGCAGGCAGGCAGACAACTGCAATTAGATTACACTAGCAGACTGATGTTTCACAGTCAAAAAGTTTTTTTAAAAAAAATTTACACTACTGTTACAACAGATATGAGTGGTGGCACTTAGCAAGTGGTCCTGGCACACACGCTGGCAGGCAGGCAACTGCAATTAGATTACACTAGCAGACTGATGTTTCACAGTCAAAAAAAGTTTTTTTTTAAATATTTACACTACTGTTACAACAAATATGAGTGATGGCACTAACCTGGCAAGTGCGCCTGGCACACACACTGGCAGGAAGGCAACTGCAATTAGATTACACTATCAGACTGATGTTTCACAGTCAAAAAAGTTTTTTTTTTAAATATTTACACTACTGTTATAACAAATATGATTGGTGGCACTAGTTGGCAAGTGGGCCTGGCACACACGCTGGCAGGCAGGCAACTGCAATTAGATTACACTAGCAGACTGATGTTTCACAGTCAAAAAAGTTTTTTTTAAATATTTACACTACTGTTATAACAAATATGATTGGTGGCACTAGTTGGCAAGTGGGCCTGGCACACACGCTGGCAGGCAGGCAACTGCAATTAGATTACACTAGCAGACTGATGTTTCACAGTCAAAAAGTTTTTTTAAAAATTTTTACATTACTGTTACAACAGATATGAGTGGTGGCACTTAGCAAGTGGGCCTGGCACACACACTGGCAGGCAGGCAACTGCAATTAGATTACACTAGCAGACTGATGTTTCACAGTCAAAAAAGTTTTTTTTTTTTAAATATTTACACTACTGTTATAACAAATATGATTGGTGGCACTAGTTGGCAAGTGGGCCTGGCACACATGCTGGCAGGCAGGCAACTGCAATTAGATTACACTAACAGACTGATGTTTCACAGTCAAAAAAGTTTTTTTTTTTAAATATTTACACTACTGTTATAACAAATATGATTGGTGGCACTAGTTGGCAAGTGGGCCTGGTACACACGCTGGCAGGCAGGCAGGCAGACAACTGCAATTAGATTACACTAGCAGACTGATGTTTCACAGTCAAAAAGTTTTTTTAAAAAAAATTTACACTACTGTTACAACAGATATGAGTGGTGGCACTTAGCAAGTGGTCCTGGCACACACGCTGGCAGGCAGGCAACTGCAATTAGATTACACTAGCAGACTGATGTTTCACAGTCAAAAAAGTTTTTTTTTAAATATTTACACTACTGTTACAACAAATATGAGTGATGGCACTAACCTGGCAAGTGGGCCTGGCACACACACTGGCAGGAAGGCAACTGCAATTAGATTACACTATCAGACTGATGTTTCACAGTCAAAAAAGTTTTTTTTTTAAATATTTACACTACTGTTATAACAAATATGATTGGTGGCACTAGTTGGCAAGTGGGCCTGGCACACACGCTGGCAGGCAGGCAACTGCAATTAGATTACACTAGCAGACTGATGTTTCACAGTCAAAAAAGTTTTTTTTTTAAATATTTACACTACTGTTATAACAAATATGATTGGTGGCACTAGTTGGCAAGTGGGCCTGGCACACATGCTGGCAGGCAGGCAACTGCAATTAGATTACACTAGCAGACTGATGTTTCACAGTCAAAATTTTTTTTTTTTAAATATTTACACTACGTTTATAACAAATATGATTGGTGGCACTAGTTGGTAAGTGGGCCTGGCACACACGCTGGCAGGCAGGCAACTGCAATTAGATTACACTAGCAGACTGATGTTTCACAGTCAAAAAGTTTTTTTAAAAAAAATTTACACTACTGTTACAACAGATATGAGTGGTGGCACTTAGCAAGTGGGCCTGGCACACATGCTGGCAGGCAGGCAACTGCAATTAGATTACACTAGCAGACTGATGTTTCACAGTCAAAAAAGTTTTTTTTTACAAAATTTACAATACTGTTACAACAGATATGAGTGGTGGCAATAGTTGGCAAGTGAGCCTGGCACACACGCTGGCAGTCAGGCAACTGCTATTAGATTACACTAGCAGACTGATGTTTTACAGTCAAAATTACACAGGCAAAAAAAAAACACTGATGTTCTAGCCCTAAAAAGGGCTTTTTGGGGTGCTGTACATACAGCAGAGATCAGATGATTCCTTCAGGACTGTAGTGGACACTGAATAAACTAGCCTAGCTATCAATTTCCCTATAAAATCATCAGCAGCAGCACTATCCCTCCTCTCACTAAGAATGAATCTAAAATGGCTGCTGCCCAGGAGCTGGGAGGGTCTGGGAGGGAGTGTCTGCTGCTGATTGGCTGAAATGTGTCTGCAGACTGTGAGATACAGGGACAAAGTTTACTCAATGATGACGAATAGGGGGCGGATCGAACATCGCATATGTTCGCCCGCTGCGGCGAACGCGAACAAGCTATGTTCGCCGGGAACTATTTGCCGGCGAACTATTCGCGACATCACTAGCTGCATATATATAGTAAGAAAAATAGGCAGACACTCAGGTGATTGAAATCCAGAAATACTTTACTTCATGGGCAGCAGTACAGACAGAGTAACGTTTCGGGGCTCAGACCCCCTCTTCAGTGGTGGCACTAACTTGGCAAGTGGGCCTGGCACACACACTGGCAGGCAGGCAACTGCAATTAGATTGCACTAGCAGACTGATGTTTCACAGTCAAAAAGTTTTTTTTAAAAAATATTTACACTACTGTTATAACAAATATGATTGGTGGCACTAGTTGGCAAGTGGGCCTGGCACACACGCTGGCAGGCAGGCAACTGCAATTAGATTACACTAGCAGACTGATGTTTCACAGTCAAAAAGTTTCTTTAAAAATTTTTACATTACTGTTACAACAGATATGAGTGGTGGCACTTAGCAAGTGGGCCTGGCACACACACTGGCAGGCAGGCAACTGCAATTAGATTACACTAGCAGACTGATGTTTCACAGTCAAAAAAGTTTTTTTTTTTAAATATTTACACTACTGTTATAACAAATATGATTGGTGGCACTAGTTGGCAAGTGGGCTTGGCACACACGCTGGCAGGCAGGCAGGCAGACAACTGCAATTAGATTACACTAGCAGACTGATGTTTCACAGTCAAAAAGTTTTTTTAAAAAAAATTTACACTACTGTTACAACAGATATGAGTGGTGGCACTTAGCAAGTGGTCCTGGCACACACGCTGGCAGGCAGGCAACTGCAATTAGATTACACTAGCAGACTGATGTTTCACAGTCAAAAAAGTTTTTTTTAAAATATTTACACTACTGTTACAACAAATATGAGTGATGGCACTAACCTGGCAAGTGGGCCTGGCACACAAACTGGCAGGAAGGCAACTGCAATTAGATTACACTATCAGACTGATGTTTCACAGTCAAAAAAGTTTTTTTTTTAAATATTTACACTACTGTTATAACAAATATGATTGGTGGCACTAGTTGGCAAGTGGGCCTGGCACACACGCTGGCAGGCAGGCAACTGCAATTAGATTACACTAGCAGACTGATGTTTCACAGTCAAAAAAGTTTTTTTTTTAAATATTTACACTACTGTTATAACAAATATGATTGGTGGCACTAGTTGGCAAGTGGGCCTGGCACACATGCTGGCAGGCAGGCAACTGCAATTAGATTACACTAGCAGACTGATGTTTCACAGTCAAAAAAGTTTTTTTTTTAAATATTTACACTACGTTTATAACAAATATAATTGGTGGCACTAGTTGGTAAGTGGGCCTGGCACACACGCTGGCAGGCAGGCAACTGCAATTAGATTACACTAGCAGACTGATGTTTCACAGTCAAAAAGTTTTTTAAAAAAAATTTACACTACTGTTACAACAGATATGAGTGGTGGCACTTAGCAAGTGGGCCTGGCACACATGCTGGCAGGCAGGCAACTGCAATTAGATTACACTAGCAGACTGATGTTTCACAGTCAAAAAAGTTTTTTTTTACAAAATTTACAATACTGTTACAACAGATATGAGTGGTGGCAATAGTTGGCAAGTGAGCCTGGCACACACGCTGGCAGTCAGGTAACTGCTATTAGATTACACTAGCAGACTGATGTTTTACAGTCAAAATTACACAGGCAAAAAAAACAAAAAAACACTGATGTTCTAGCCCTAAAAAGGGCTTTTTGGGGTGCTGTACTTACAGCAGAGATCAGATGATTCCTTCAGGACTGTAGTGGACACTGAATAAACTAGCCTAGCTATCAATTTCCCTATAAAATCATCAGCAGCAGCACTATCCCTCCTCTCACTAAGAATGCAGGATCAGAATGAATCTAAAATGGCTGCTGCCCAGGAGCTGGGAGGGTCTGGGAGGGAGTGTCTGCTGCTGATTGGCTGAAATGTGTCTGCAGACTGTGAGATTCAGGGACAAAGTTTACTCAGGCAGACACTCAGGTGATTGAAATGATACTTTGTTACAATGCAAAGTACTGAGTGTACAGCCTGAATAACAGTGTAAATTTGCTGTCCCCTCAAAATAACTCAACAGCCATTAATGTCTAAACCGTTGGCAACAAAAGTGAGTACACCCTTAAGTGGAATTGTCCAAATTGGGCCCAATTAGCTATTTTCCCTCCCTGGTGTCATGTGACTTGTTAGTGTTCAAATATGATAGATACTCTCCTACTGGAGGAACTACCAAATATACTCCAATTGATGGTGTTAATTTAAATTTAAAAGGCAGAAAAACACTCAAAAAAGGTGGTTTTACCTCCGTAATGACCACCTATAAACTAAAAATAGTTTAGAGAAATAGGAGCTAAATGTATTTTGGAGTGCGCCTGAGATAGCTAAAAACGATTGTCTCAGTCTAAATTTGCCTAAATTTTATTGTATTTAATAAGTTATGTATTTCTATTGTATATTGTATATTTTCTCGAATATAAATTATATTAAAAAATGAAGTATAATAAATTATTCTATAATTAATAGTATAAATGACAAATATCTAGATATTATGTTAAAATAAATACATTTATTTAGTTCACTATCATTCAATCATTCGGTGCAATAAATAATTATGCATAAAAAGTTCATAAAAAATCTGTGTCAATCTCCTAAAAACAATATTTTTACAATAGCGTAGATGATGGTGTAGGAAAACAATGATCCCTTTTAAATTATTTTGCCCGGGGCTTTCAAAAATAGAATAGAAAAAAGAGAGGTACCTTAGGAGTTAGATAAAAAGTGTTTGTTAACTATACCGGTATAGACTTGTAATGGATTCCTATTTGTGGTATCCGTATGAAGATTTCTGTTCTTCGTTAGTCCTTTGTTGAAGAGAAACCCACCAGGGGGTATTTCACAGATATACTTTGCTGGGCAAAGTGTAAGAAGATAATGTCAGATGATTCGCCTTTGTTACTGTAACAGTTGTTATTCAAACCCACCAGGGGGCAACTTCAGGTGTCATAGTATGCTCACAGTGGAGGTGTTTTACAGACGTTCTTTGCCGGCAAAATGTAGGAAGATAATGTCTGATAATTCGCCTTTGTTGATGTGACCGTTGTTATTCAAACCCACCATGGGGCAACTTCAGGTGTCACAATGGGCTCTGGACTTAATCCTTGTTATGTTGTTCTTCTCACCTTGCTGTATGGGGTAGTTAGTGATTCTTTATCCAGATCTTTGCTAAACAGTGATTGTCTGGGAATTCACGCTGACATAATCCTTTTTTTTAAAAAACAACAGTGGTTCCAAACTTAAATATCAAAGTGATGATTTTTCACAGTCTTAGTTGTTGCAACAATTGTTGCTAGTTCAAGTAGTGGAGCAGAATGTTGGACGCGTTTCGGCTGTCTCCTGCAGCCTTTTTCATACATTTATTAAATACAATAAAATTTAGGCAAATTTAGACTGAGACAATCGTTTTTAGCTATCTCAGGCGCACTCCAAAATACATTTAGCTCCTATTTCTCTAGACTTGTTAGTGTTACAAGGTGTGAATGGGGAGCAGGTGTGTTAAAGTTGGTGTTATCACTCTCACTTTGACTACTTTTAATGAAGTATACTAACTGCATATATTATATAGATAGTACTTGTGCCAAAATTGCATTGTTGAATTAAATTGTAAATCAGTGGCTTAAAGGAATATTCTAGTCAAAATAAAACTTTCAGTGCATGCAATTTTAAGCAACTTTCTAACTTACTCCTATTATCAATTTTTCTTAGTTCTCTTTATTTGAATGTAAGCTTAGGAGCCGGCCCATTTTTTGATTCAGCACCTGGCTAGCGCTTGCTCATTTAGACACCAATCAGAAAGTGCTACCCAAGTGCAGAACCAAAAATTGGCTGGCTCCTAAGCTTACATTCTTGCTTTTTTTCAAATAAAGATTGCAAGAGAACGAATAAAATTTCATAAAAGGAGTTAATTAGAATGTTGCTTAAAATTGCATGCTCTATCTGAATCTGAAAGTTTAATTTTGACTAGACTATTCCTTTAATGTCCTGAGACCATTTTTGTATGTGTATTGAACACATTCAGGGAAAAAGGTAAGTTCTATGAAAAAGTACTTTTGTCTGTAGAACTGCCAGCAGTATTTTTAATTTAATATTAACTTTTATTGTTTGGAATAATATTTTTATTATTTTTTTCTTTAAAGAGAATTTGTGAGCATCTCAATATATTATGAAATCTTGTACACAGAACTGCAGAACAAACAAATGGAATGCTACTCAATTATAAACATTGATTTAAACAACCATGAAGACATTTTCCCAGCACACCATTTCTTAAAGGAAACCAGATGCACACCACTGTGCCATTTAGGAATCAGATGTGATGAAAGTCCTCTAGCAGTTTATTCTGGTGTATTAAGAGAGGCCAATTAATTTCCTAGAATTTTAGCACAGAGGAACCTTGATGGGCGAGAGTTTGTAATATAACTTTCACACTTCCTTGATGAAATATTAGTTTAATAAAAAACATGACGGCATGACAAGAAAGTTCATTGGGGTCACACATGTGGATTACAACTTATTGTGATCAGACTTTTAAACACTAATTTAACCCATATTAAGAAACTCTTGTAGCAAGGATATTGGCAACAAGAAAGCGTTCAAGTAAAGTTCACCCACTCACAAATAGCAAAACTAACAAGAGATGGGGAGAGATTCATTCCTAGAAACGTTTTTGAGGTATGTGCAAAAACGTTTATATATAAATATATATATATATATATATATATATATATATATATATATATATATATATATATATATATATATATATATATATCTGTCTCCTATACTCTTAAGTGGATAGATAATGATTGTACTTTTACAACCTATTGAAGTCAGATTACATGTTAAATTTGACCAGATTAAATTTCTCTTGAAGAATCGTGCATCACTCAGATGATTCATAAGTCAATTATAACAACAGAAATAAATTATTTTGGCAATTAGTTGTCTGGTGACACAACACTTGTTTAACTGTGGACAAGTGAGCTATAGTTTATGGTGTTATTTTTATATGCCATTGTTTAGAATTAGGGGCTCTGTGAAACCCCTGTTGATCATAATCATTCTGCCACTATTAAACCCTCATATTTATACAATGGCTATCCACCTTTTATTTGATAAGCAAAGCCCTTCAGAATTTCTTTATGTGATTCTGGTGCTGTATGGGTTTGATACTCACTAGACTGTATTTTAATGCATTTATTACCATGTCCCCTATAGAGTCATACAAATAAATTCCCAAGATTATCTTCAATAATGTAAAATATATTTCCAAAATGATTATATCTGTCATTTTCTTAGTTACATTATGTTTGTGCGAAATACAAATGATTTACAGCATATTTATCTTTTTGGACAAAAATCTAGGAACATCATTAGATTTCTGAATGTTATTTTGAAATTGAGTATGCAACAGGCTAATTAAAAATCCATTTGAAGCTTCACAATTTGAGTTGGTGAAATCATCCAAATTACAATATGACATGAAAATCTTTTTTTTATTTTTTTTTATTAAAATAATGTAAGCATAAGAAAAAAAAATGGAGTGTTGTGTGTGGGGGAAGGGGGATCCTGGAAGCAAAATAAATTAATTAAATGCAACAATAAAAGTTGGCAGCAAACTGACACTAGATTACGAGTTTTGCCTTACGGCTTTAATGCTGAAAAAAATGACAATTTTAGCGTAAAAACAGTAATATGAGTCGTGTCGGTATAGCTATACCGCAAGCATTTTATTCTGTAACACAACTTCAATCCCTCACTCCAAAAAATGACGTTTTTTCTGTGTGATTTCCTTAGCGCCGGTATTACAGGTTGTGCGTTGAGGCTAAAATGGTTGTGTTACAGACTATACTGACACAATCCATACTGCCATCTGAAAGCAGTAGTTATGGATTTTGTGTAACAAAAATGTTTCACAAAACTCATAACTAAACTGTTACAAAGTACACTAACACCAATAAACTACCTATTAACCCCTATATGCATGGCCCTCCTGCATCGCATACACTATTTAAAATGTATTAACCCCTAATCTGCCACCTGCCCACTTTCCCGCCACTATAATAAAGTTATTAACCCCTATTCTGCGGCTCCCCGCCACCACTAACTAAACCGATTAATCTCTAAACCACCAGCCCCCACATCGCCAATACTAAATAAACCTATTAACCCCTAAACCGCCAGCCCCCCCACATCGCCACTAATAAATTAAACTATTAACCCCTAAACCTATCACCCCTAACTTTAAATTAAAATTACAATATCCTTATCTTAAAATAAATAAAAACTTACCTTTAAAATTTAAAAAAAAACTAAGTTTAAACTAACACTTAACCTAACATATCTATTATACTAAACTATTATACTAAAATTAACTACCAAAAAAATAACTACCAATTAAAAAAACTAAATTACACATTAAAAAAAACTAACACTACTAAAAAAAAATAAGTCTAAAATCTAATAGCTCTATAAAAATAAAAATGCCCTTCCAAAATAAAAAAAAAAACCCTAGCCTACAATAAACTACCAATAGCCCTTAAAAGGGCCTTTTGTAGGGCATTGTCCTAAAGAAATCAGCTCTTTTACCTGGAAAAAAATAAAAAGACCCCCCAACAGTAAAACCCACCAACCAACCCCCAAAAACAAAACAAAAAACAACTCTAACAAAAACCTAAGCTACCTATTGCCCTGAAAATGGCATTTGTATGGACATTGCCCTTAAAAGGGCATTCAGCTCTTTTACATTTCCCTGAAAAGGGCATTCAACTGTTTTACCTAAAGCCCAAACCCTAATCTAAAAAAAAAACTCACCCAAAAAGATTTTCAAAAAAACTAACACTAACCCCCAAATATCCACTCACAGTTTCTGAAGTCCTGACATCTATCCTCATCCAGGCGGTGAGAAGTCTTCATCCAGGCGGCATTTTCTATATTCATCCCAGCGGCGCAGAGCGGATCCATCCTTGAAGACACCCGGTGCAGAGCGTCCTGTACACTGGATCTTCAATGCAAGGAAGCCTTTTCAAAATAGTGTCCCTTGCATTCCTATTGGCTGATTTGATTCTTGAAATTCAAATCAGCCAATAGGATGAGAGTTACTGAAATCTTATGATGAACAAAACAAGGTAGCAGTGAAGAATTTCAGAAAGCCAACTGATAAGAATGGGTTCCTTAACGCAGGTAGTGGCCATTTACCCAGATGGAAGACTAACATTCCCCTGGGGCAATACCAAAGGGTAAAGAGAAACTGCACCAAAATAAGCGATTACAATCAAGAGTGCGCTCTACTAGACTCTAGATTCATTGAAAAGGGTTATTCAGTTGAGTTATTAGAACAGGCTAAAACTAAAGTTTCTCTAATGGACAGGAAAACTCTTTTACTTCCCACTGAAAAGTCAAAACGAAGGAGACAATCTAACACATCAAATAATGTCAGATTTATCACAACATACAGTCAGGGTTCTAGAGAAATACAAAATATCCTAAAGAAACACTGGGGTGTGTTAAAGGCAGATCCTATACTGGGTGATGTTTTACCAGATCACCCATTGGTAACTTTCAGAAAAAATATGGATTTTAAAATTTTTTTAGCACCCACAAGATTGCGTAATTCTAATAAACCTTGTATAATTAAGGATAAAACACACTGGTTACAACAAAAACCCGGCACCTACAAATGCGGGGTATCCAGATGTGGCATGTGCCAATATGTAAATAGGGAGGTTACCTTTACCAATTCAGGGGGAGATATAACATTCAAACAAAAATATAAGAGCAACTGCAGTACCACCTATGTAGTTTACTTGCTGAAATGTAGCTGCAATTTGATTTACATAGGAAGAACCAAAAGAAGTATACGTACGAGGCTGGGAGAACATGTCAATAATATAAAAAATGGCCTCATGACACACAGTGTGCCAGAACATTTTAAACTACACCACAATTCAAATCCTGCATCTCTAAAAATCCAAGTCATAGACTGGATACCCCCCAACAAATTTCCAAACAGGCTTCTAACACTCAGACGCAGAGAATCATGGTGGATTTATCAACTAAACACCATGCAACCATCAGGTCTAAATCTAGAACTAGACCTGCAAGCTTTCATGTAGTTTCATTAAAAACACATTTTAAAAACACAACATCACATTTTTTTTTTTTTTTTAATGTATACAACTACACATTGCTTTTAAACATTTATTTAGTTTTTAACATTCAAGGTTTTTTAACATAATGCTCATTTTTGAATAGTCTGTACATGTAGTACAATTCATGTTCATCATTGTTCATTTTCATATCTATGTTCATATTTTAACTTTTATTTTTGCATTTAAGGTGATTACACTGAACAAATTCTATATGCTTATCAGACATGCAATAATGCAAAGCATTTTTCCTACTTAACATGCTCACCTGCCAATCAGTTTCACCTACACTTTGATTGGCTGGTAATCAATCATGCAATTAATGGTTCCTTTTATAAAGCCGGTAGGCACCATGCTTGCAACACTTCCAATTTTTCACCTCTTGAGAAAGTCTGGGCGTTCTCAGACGAAACGCGTAGAGTTTGTTTCACAGCTGTATGTTATACTACAACACAGTTTGGATGTAAAGATACCTTTATATGCAGTTTTTATTTGTGCATTTTGTAAGTAGCCATTTGCAAGTGTGCTCTTACACTGAATTAAAGAATACTACACTTGAATTGGGCTGCGCCTGTCTTTGCTTTCTTTTCACAGATTACTACCTGCTGGAGGTGTTTGGAGAATACACCCCCCTCTTTCTCAGGCAGCGCTCATCATCACAGTGACACAGGAAGCAGACCATCACTGACATCTGCAACACGCTTTCACAGTGGATCTACTTCCTGCTCAATAGAGCAACCGGCTTTCCTTCAGCTCACAGACTAAACCCAGGAACGTAAGCGCCCCTCAGCTTTTCTGTTTTGTACTGAAATCTTATTGGCTGTTCAAATCAGCCAATAGGATGAGAGCTAATCAAATTATATGGGCTATTCAAATCAGCCAATATAATTTCAGTAGCTCTGTCGGGGTGGGGGGGGGGGGCGATGTCGAGGGTGGCAGATTAGGGGTGTTTAGACTTGGGGTTCAAACATAAGTTTTTTTTCCCCATAGACATCAATGGGGTTGCGTTATGGCGATCGCCATTCCACACTTCAGGTGTTAGTTTTTTCTAAAACTCTCTCCCCATTGATGTCTATGGGGAAAGCGTGCACGAGCACATATTCTCAGCCCTTGGCTTTTGTGCGGTATGGAGCTTATCGCCACCATATCGCACGCACAAGGAGGCTTTTCAGAAACTTGTAATGGCAGCGCTATGGAGGGTGAAATAACACAACCTTTGTTGCGTTTGTTTCGCACCCTCTATAGCGCAAAACTCATAATCTAGGCGTGATTTATTGATGATCACTGTCTAAGGTGAATGCAAGTGTTTTAATTTAATCATCAATTTTAATCCAAGACCTATGCAGGGGAACATTTCTTACCATTTTACAAAATTGTACGATTAACATTTTAAAAATGTGTATTTGTAATTAAAAGAAACATTCTGTTATTCATTTTTTCAATTATCTGTTATGGTTTCATAATTGTGTTTTAAAGTTTAATGATGGGATTTCATTTATTTGCTTACAATGCTTATAAACCAGAAGGATCAGAAGAAAGAAAGCCAAAACTTTTCAAGAGGTTAAAACCTACTGAAATAAAAAGTCACAAAAATTAAGTAAAAAGCTGCTTTAAAATTGTTTTGTGATAGAATGGAAAACTGCAAGGCACTTAACATGGCCCATCTAATGTATTAGAATGTATGTCTAAAATAGTCACTAGCTGTAATATTGTTGCACAATTTCAGTAAGAAATGTTGAAAATAAATTTGTATCTGCACCGTTAGGAAATTAACCAGATTGGCTGGCATATATGTATGTAAAACAGATAAGATAAGGGGCTAAGGAGCATAGTTTTTAAAATATTAAACATTTGTCAGTATATTTTCCTAAATAAATAAAATTTCTGTTTTTTATTATACACAGAAAACTATTCAGCAGGGCAACAGATAGTATCGTCCAAAAGACTACTTGCAGTATTTCTTATTTAGTCTCCTGCAAACTCTGCAGTGAAATCCCCACACTAGGTTAAAGGCTGTTGAACTTGAATAATGCTTTGTGAACACACTGTAAGACTGCTGCCAAATGCACAGGAGATTTTGTTAGAATGCTAGCATGAGTCTTAAATCTGAAAAGAAAGTACCATTTTTATATGTGTAGCTCTCAATAGTAAGCATTATAAGCAATGGGCTAGATTCAAATCCACTAGAATGACCTTTCAATATTTATCGGATAGATTATTGTGGGTTTTTAAAGTCAAACCTATTCCAATCCATTGACAAACCTTTGATAATGGTTTCCAATGCATTTGGCCATGTGATCAAACCTTTTTTGTCAGCAATTTCACAAGTTTATTCCAATCAATCAGAAAATAACTTTTTGGCTGTTTTTCAAATATATATATATATTTTTCAAATTTGGGGGTTGATTCCTACTTTTGTGATATCAGCTGCCAATAACATGGCTTTGGCTGATATGGGAAACATATTTTTCAAGTGCTTACAATGCAAAACAGATTCTATCTATAAAAGCCAACAGCTGTGAATGAGTTTTCAAACGAAAAGTTACAATAAACGTTTTCATTTGTTAAATACTTGTAACAGGAATGGTTAAATAATATTGGTGAACAATATAAATGCAATTTGAATATAGGCATGGAGGGTATAATGGGCATGGTTGCTCAATTACTATATTAACCCTTTTAATATTTTAAAAACTTTTTTTTTTTCAATTTTTTATTGAGAAAGCACCACTTTTGTTACCGGGATTTCCATAATGTAGCCACACACACACACAAAAGGAAAATACACTGTTGTGAATGAGTTTTGTCTTTGCAGTCAGAAAAATGGAATTCAGTTTGAAAACCCGGTTATGAAGGCGAAGATGACAGTTCTTAAACTGACAATCATGACAACACAAGTATGAATTAGAAACACATATTTAAAAATCAGTTTATTCCATTTCTAGATTTTGGAGCACTGATTTCCATTTTCTCACTTTTCCTGAAGATCCTCTTAGCTGTATGGGATATTGTGTATTAAATACATATACATATGTACATTTACACGTATTTTGTGTCCTAACCACTGCAGAAAGACTATAAAATAGCATAGAATAGAGCTTTAATGAATCTAGAACTTGTTTACAAATTCTCTTCTAAAAAGTTACCTGTGACCATTTCAGGGTGTCTTGCACATGTGCATCATAGTATTATTATTCCAAATAACATTGAGTATTTAAAAGAATCACCCCCCTTTAAAATAATCACATTTATCCAGTTGTATTTACTCAGTGCAACTTATAACAAGGGGATCACCCCCTCCTAAAATTACTTGTTAACTCAATCAGGTGTAATCACCTTCTCAACGGCACACATAAAGCCATTTGACCTTCAACTGTGATCAGCTGTGGGCATATTGATTAGCTCAGCATGAAAAGAGCTTTCCTGGAGCATCTCAGTGCCGGATAGTGCAACTGAAGCAAACAATTAACTATGTGTGGCAAGGCACTGTCAAAAGATCTCCGGAATACAGTTGTGGACCGGCACAAGTCAAGAGATGGATACAAGAAAATATCAAATGCGTTTTCAATGCCTAGAAGCGCAGTGAAGTCTATTATTAAGAAGTGGAAGGTATTTGGTACAACACAGACCCTCTCTGGATCAGGACGTCACTTCAAACTGGATGAAAGAGCCAGGAGGAAACTGGTCAGAGAGGCTAACAAGAGGCCCACAACAAAGCTGAAGCAGTTGCAGGAATTTATGACAAAGAGTGGTCATTGTGTGCATGTGACAACAATATCACAATTCTCCACAAATGTGGCTTGTATATGAGGGTTGCAAGAAAAAAGCCACTCCTCAAGACAGGCCACATGCAGTCACGACTGAGCCTTGGCATAACACACCTAGGAGATTCTGAGGCCACATGTAAAAAGGTGTTATGGGGTGTTAAGGTGTTTAAAATTAAATTATTTGGCCTCAACACCAAACGATATGTCTGGAAGAAATCCAATACAGCTCACCATCCAAATAACACCATACCTACAGTAAAGCATGGAGGTGGTTATATCCTGTTATGGGGTGTTTCTCTGCAGCAGGCACTGGAGCACTTGTCAGGATAGAAGAATAAATGGGGCATAATACCATCAAATTCTTGAGGAAAATCTGCTGCCCTCTGCCAGGATGTTGTCAATGAGAAGAAGGTTTTCCTTACAACATAACAATGACCCAAGCACACAGATGACAAACACAGTGGTTGAAGGAGAAAAGGGTGAATGTCATTGCATGGCCTAGTCAGAGCCCAGACTTAAACCCTATTGAATATCTGTGGCATGACTTGAAGACTGCAGTCCACAAACAGTCACCATCAAATATAACGGAACTGGAGTGGGCAAATATTGCACAGCCCAGATGTGCAAAGTTAGTAGAGACATATCCCAACAGACTAAAGGCTTTAATTAAAGGTGGTTCAACAAAATACTTACACAAGGGGGTGATCCTTTTTCCAACTCAGTGATTCTGTTTTTGAATTGTCTTTATTTTTGTCTGACATGTTGGTGTTATATCTTTCACTAGGATGTTATAAGTTGCACTGAGTAAATACAACTGGATAAACAAAAACTGTGTCTGTCTTTATTTCATGCTGCACAGCAACAAAATGGGATTATTTTAAAGGGGGTGGTTATTTTCAATACTCACGGTATCTTGGGATACTTGCAAAGATTTCAAAAAGGTCAATTTGGGATGTTATCAAGTGCCTGTTTATCAAGCCTGTAAGGAAATGTACCTATCACTCCAATTACCTGGCCAGTAGACTTATTATCCCAGCATCAGGTGAAGTGACAGGTAGAAAATCAGAGAGCCAGCAAGAAAGTTACTGTATACATATATATATATATATATATATATATATATATATATATATATATATATATATATATATATATATATATATATATATATATATATATCTATACCTATATATAATCATCTATACATATAGGTATTGAAACATATTGTACCAAAAAGAATATATATGTAAAAATATGAATATATGAATAAATAGAACATATTCTGTTATTTGAAGAACATTGGAATGTGAAATATTTATATTTTCATGTTGGATTAGCGCAAATGAGAATAAGCAATCAGGTTTTTTTCACTTTTTTTCTCCTTTGATTTCTATGGGGTGTAAAGGTAAATGTGCGCGCTATAATCTAACCGGCTTTTTGCGCTTGTCAAGTGCGAGAGTAAAAACAGTTTACTTTCAACTCGTAATATGAGCGCTACCCAACAAGCACAAAAAGCTTACTTCTAGCACAATTAAAGCTCAATGTTATGCAACTTGTACACAAAAATGTGATCATTTAAATGTTCATTTATGACCAAAATTAAAGGGATATTAAACACCAAAAATGTTATTGTTTAAAAAGATATATAATCCCTTTATTTACCATTCCACAGTTTTGCATAACCAAAACTGCTATATTAATATACTTTTTACCTCTGTGATTACCTTGCATCTTAGTCTCTGCAGACTGCTTCCCTATCTCAGATCTTTTAACAGACTTGCATTTACGGCAATTAGTTCTGACTCAAATAACTCCACAGGCGTGATCTCAATGTTATCTGTACGGCACAATTGAACGAACGTCCTCTAGCTGTTAAAAATTGTCAAAATGCATTCAAATAAGAGGTGGCCTTCAACGGCTTAGAGATTAGCATATGAGCTTACCTAGGTTTAGCTTTCAACTAAGAATACCAAGAGTACAAACAAAGCAAATTTGATGATAAAAATAAATTGGAAAGTTGTTTAAAATTACACGCCCTGTCTGAATCATGAAAGTTTATTTTGTACATTACAGCCCCTGACTCCCTTTAAACATGTTAATTACAAAATTAATCAAAAGTATTTGAAATTATTATGACATGCCCTTAATTAATATTATTAAATGAAAAAAAAACTGGGTTCAAACATATTAGGTAATTATCATAAATTTTTAATTAAAGTAAAAAAAAACAGTGTTATTTCATACTGATTTGACACTTTCGGTGATTGACTAGAATTGCATTGAAATTGTTTTTCTTTTAAAAAAAAAGCTGTTTTGAGTTATTTATTTGGTGGTTGCAAGACATACAAATGTATTTGTGTAACTTCTAATGTTGTTAGACAAGTGGGGCCCGATCCGATATGCAGCGTCGCCTGCAAAAGCTGGCAACGCCAGATTTTGTGAGATTTTGGTATTACATGTACGGCATATTACACATACCGTATATACGGTATTACATATTCGGCCGTATTTTTTTTACCCATAGACTAACATAGAACGACGCGCAATTTGGTATCCAATATACAGCGTAAGGACTTACGCGCGCAGAATTCAGAAAATCTACTCCATTCTCATCTTGCCACAAATTGCAGGCGCAGGAACCCTTGCACTGACTAAAAAAACAATGTAACTCCCTGGAAGCCTTAACAAACACATACTTTTAAGCAGCATCTCAAGGTTAAAGCTACAGTATACTATGATATTGCTTTTTTAAGTTTTATTTATGTATTTGAAATAGTTTGAAGCCACAACATAATCAAATGGATTGAGCTTGTAGGTACTTTATCACATTGTGGACATTTACTTGCTTATTTACTTTGAATTGTATTACCTTCATCACTTTAGAACCCACTGGAGTGTAATTTATTCTAATGCTAACACAGCTTGGCACTGATGCCAAAATATATAAAGGGACAGTCAAGTCCAAAGAAAACCTTCTTCTTTTAAATATGGCATGTTATTTAAAACTACTTTCAGATTTAATTATACCACTTGCTTTGTTCTCTTGGTATTCTTAGTTGAAAGCAAAAGGATGGCTCATATGATAATTTCTAAGACCTTCTTGAAGGCTGCCTCTTTGCAATTGTGTCAAACCAATCACAGACACCACAACCTCTCACCTGCAGACTTAAAACACCTGATAATGCCCACCCTATCAGTAACATCACTAATATATATACCAATGTGTCAATTTATATTGGATGTGAGATACATTGATTTACATTTTAGAAGTGAATATTACTATATGTACCCTTCAGTACAAGAATATGTCATAAACAGGATAATATTACCTTTTTTGGGCCATTTCCACACAGGCCTTATTATATGTTTTAACAATATTAGTGTACTAAAACACACCTCACATGGATGTGGATGACAATTATATGGTAAATAACAGAGGACAAGATTTATGGTGAACTATAAGAATATTTATTTCTTTTTTGGCTTCTTGGATGAGGGAGCTGAGGTGGCTGTAGTGGATTGCCTTGTTCTCCTGGTTTGAGAAGATTCTTCTGTTTTTGCTGGTGTGCTGGCCACAGATGATAGGCTGGAGGCAGTGTCCTGCTGGTGTGTAAAGTGCTCAACCAACACACCCAAGAGTTTATTTTGTTCTCTCCATCTATTGTCCATTTGCATCTGCATATCAGACAGGATCCGCATTATCTGTGATTGGTTATGAACACTTGCACTTAACGATGCTGCTATGTCCCTCTGTAGCTCTATGCTACGTTGTTGTCTCCTCTTGTTGGCTCCTGAAGAACCTCTCTTGGCCTCTTTGTATGTTCTCCGTGCTTGTTATGAGCCTCCTCTGGAGTGCAATGTATTCCTCACCCAGGGGTGAATACAATGCATCCACAGGCTCTTGAGCAGCAGGGCTTCTAGGTGCTTGAGGTGCAGGTTCAGCTGCATCTGCTTGTTCCTGTGGGACATTTTCATCTGCATCCGCTGCTGCTTGAGTACTTTCAGCTATATGTTCTTCTGCAGATGGTGGAGCTCTTCCAAGTGAAGAGGATGGTGGAGCTCTTCCAAGTGAAGAGGATGGTGGAGCTTTTCCAAGTGAAGAGGATGGTGGAGCTCTTCCAAGTGAAGAGTATGGTGGAGCTCTCAGGGTGGATTGATAGTCCCACTAATGACCAGTGTGTGACCACTCAGCCTGTCCAGTTGGCACTTCTTGTGACATAGCCTGTGTGTAAAAGCCATGACTGCCCTGAGATTGTGTTGGGGGGGGGGGTAAATACATGGACCCTTTGTGCTTTGTGGCTGTCTTGGCTCCCCCTCAAAGCCAAAAGAAGAATATTCCTCTGTCCAGGAATGTTGCCAGGGGTCATATGTCAATGGTGGTGGCATCACTTCCGGGTCCTCAACTGAAGTCATCCAACCCTGCTCATGCCTGGGAGCATAATGTTCATGTGGTTGCCTGAAGACTGGTGGTGGTGGCTGCATGCCTGTGACTGGTGGTGGCATGCCTGTGACTGGTGGTGGTGGTGGAGGTGGCGGCATGCCTTTTTGCGTCCTTGTGACAGGAGGTTCCGTGGAAGGGTCAAATGATGAGAGGGATTAGTACAGTCATATATATGTCCATGTGGGCATACAATGTACATTGATACATGCTAGGGCCTATACTGATTCTCATGTCAAACTCTATAACATGCATGTGCACATTGTGATTTGTGATATGAGGGATTTTAATATGCGCAGTATACAGGTATGTGTTTCATACAATAGTTATGTGTACATGTCAATGATGGAAAAATGTGTTCTTTAAGTGACACTATGGTCACACAATTTACTTTAGCCTGATGTAGGCACAGAACCTGCTTTATTGAGCTAAAAGTATTGTGATGGCTATAGTGTCCATTTACTGAAAACTCTGCATGTGGCTTGTGGCCTGTGATACTCTGAGACATGTTAGTATTGCACTATTCCACCTCATATCATGAATTGCATTGTGTTAAGTAGCATTAATGTCAAATATAATTGTAGATGTTTTTGTTAGTAGGCCAAATACTATGCTCCTCATTGTGTACATGAATGTGTGACATTAAAGGATGTTATATCTCAAATACATATAATACTGGTGTGTGGGATGTTACTCACCAGCATGATGTGCTGTGGTTGCAGCCCCTGAGTCACGAACCCCTGGAAGTCCATGGACTGCTGTGATACTCAGGGACCTGCATATCATCTCCTGCCAGGTGTTGTATTCTATGTCCCTCTGGTGAATAGCTTCCTGCCCCATCTTTTCTTTCACCCGCCTCTTACAGTCATTCCACCTTTTTTTAAGGCCCTCAACAGTCCTCCTCTGCGGGGCCACACTGTTGATGGCATCCTCTACCACCAACCATGCTGTTTTATGCCTTTTGGCAACACCTTTGCCCTTCTCCTGGCCAAAGAGGGCACTGTGATTGTCCATGATGGCCTGGACTAGGGCAACATTCTCATCGAATGAGAAGTTTGGACATCAAATAAAATAAAATAAAACTCATTAGCATCATCGTTGGTTTATAATTTGATTCTAGCACACTCAGAATATGTTTCACCATGATATCATCTTTATTTCTATATTTAATCTTTATTTTCAACTTTGACTTGAACCTTCTGGTCATGTCGATAAAATACCTGCTGGGTGGCAGCCCTAGCTAATTCTCTTTCCTCATAGGCACACTACAAAAGCATCTTCTGGCTTTTGCGCTGCACTAGCCAGAAGGTGCAGTAGGATAAATACATTAAAACTGAAGGTGCATTTAGAATTTATTCAAATTCTTTTGTTCATCACTTAGAAGAACATGTTATTTTTAATTTTAAATATCTATCTATCTTTAAGCATATATATAGCTTTAGTTATATGTCTAAATGAATATACATATATATATATATATATATATACACATAGATAAACATATATATATACACACACACATATAAATACCATTTATCAAAGAAATACAGAAGGAATTGAGAGGCCTATTTCTGTGAGAAATTACAATCTAGACGTTTAAGAGTGTGAGAAACAGGAGGTGGTGACTGCAAGGGTGAGAATGAGAATGATATTAGCACAGAGTTAGATGAAGGCAATTATTAGATAAGTGGAATTAATTTGTTACTAAGTCGGGTGATAAGCTTCCTTGAACAAAAATTTCTTTATAGACCATTTAAAGGAGATTAGGGGAAAGTCAGACAGTGCAAGGAAGTATGTTCCAGTTGGTTTGTGCCAAATGAGAGAAGTTCTGCAGTTTAGCATGGGTGGAGAAAATGTAAGGGGCAGGTCATTGTTGGATCTTAGGGGGCAGGCAGATATATTTGTTGATTAATGATGACAGGTAGTGGGGGCAGCGTTGTTAATGGATTTGTAGCTCAGTATGAGAATTTTGAATTTAATTCTGCTGTAAATGGGGAGCCAATGAAGGCACTTACAGATAGTGTGGCAGCAGATTCAGAGTGGCGAGAAAGGTGGATTAGTCTGGAAGGGCCATTTAGGATGGACTAAAGAGGGTAGAGGTAGGAAAAGACCAGTAAATAGGTTATTGGAGTAGAGCTAGAGGAGGAATTAGAAGGAGCTCAATCTTGGACATGTTAATCTTTAGGTGGTAAAACCGCCTCCAGGAAGAAATCGCTGATTTGAGAAAGGACAGGGGGAGAGAGAGGAGGGGTGGAGAGGTAGATCAGCATAGAGGTGATAGTTGAAGCTTTAGCTGTTGATAAGTGTACCCCATGAAGAAGTATAAATAGAGAAGAGTAGAGGACCCAGGACAGAGCCTTTAGGTGTCACAGGGACAAAAGAGGGCAGTGTCAAAGGGATCAAAAAAAGCTGAGAGTCTGCAGGAGGTGGGGGTTGTCAACAGTGTCGAAGGCAGCTGAGAGGTCAAGCAAGATAAATATAGAGTAGTGGCCATTATGTTTAACAGAAAGAAAATCACTAGTAATCTTGGTGAGGTAAGTCTCAGTTGAGTGTTGGCGACAGAAGCCAGATTGCAGGGGTAAAGCAATGAGCTGGAGGATAGGACTAGTTTTTCCAGGAGTTTTGAAGTTTGTGGAAGCAGTGATATCAGATGGAAGTTTGCAGGGTAATTAAGGTCAAAGGAGGGTTTCTCGAGGATGGGGGTAACCTTTTGCATATTTAAAAGAGGATGTGAATGAACCGGTAGAAAAGGATAGGTTGAAGATCTAAATAAAAGCTGTGAGGGTGGAAGACAGAGAAAGTATTGAAGGGATAGGGTCAAGCAGGCAGGTAGTGAGGAGTTAGAGAGACATTAAGCAACCCACTTTATTCTCATTGGCTGAGGGGAAGATGCAGAGAGTTACAGAGGGGGTGACTGGGGTGGAGATGGAACATCTCAGACTTGTCCCCGGATGTTGCTTTTGATATAATGCATTTTGTTTAAAAAGCAGTCTGCCAAGTTTTATGCACTAAATGCAGATGAAGGGGTGGTGCAGGTGGGTAGAAAAGAGAGTTGAAAGTAGAGAAGATACATTAAGAGTTTGAGGAGTCAGTAGATATAAGAGAAAAAAGTAGGTTTTCTTGGCAAAGTGAAGGGAAGATATGTAAGAATGAAGAATCAACTTATAGTGGATGAAATCAGCTTCAGAGCGAGATTTCCTCCAGGCACAGTGGGGGAACATTATTGCAGGTAGAACATTTTCTAAGAGTGTCAGGGTTATAACTGACAATGGTGGGTTTTGAGTAGTTGGGGGGGACAAGAGTGTCTAGTGCTGGGTCAGAGCAAGATATCATGGAAGTGTGGGGAGATGTTGAATAAGGTTGTAAAATTGTAGAGGATCCACAGAGTGCAGATTTCTACAGGTGCAGGGGTGAGGGGGAGAAGGGGGAGAAGTAGGTTTAGACTGTAAATTAAGATTACAGGTTACTGGGTGGTGGTCTGAAATGGTAAATGGGTGACAGGTGAAGTCAGATATAGAGCAGAGGAAGGAGAATACCAGATCAATAGAGTGTCTGTGAAGGTTAGTAGGGGAAAAGGTTGGATTGTGAGACATTGAAGTAGCTTGTAATTGAGAGATGTTTAGAGGCAGCAGGGTCAGACAGCTCATCATGTTGAAGTCCCCCAGAATTAGAGCAGGAATATTAGAAGTGAGAAAGTGAGGAGGCCAGGCAGCAAAGTTGTAAAGGAATTGGAAAGTTGTTCCAAGAGGGCGATAGATAACTGATACTCTGAGGGAGAAGGGGGAGAACAGAAGTATGCAGTGAACTTAAAAGGAGAGAGATGGGAGAAAAAGGCAAATATTGATAGGAGTAGGAGGGGGAGTGCAAGATTCCAAAACTGCCACCATGTCTCTAACCTGGCCTAGGGATATGGCTTAAGTGGAGACCACCTTGTGTGGGGGCATCATTGGAAGCCGTGTGAGAGGAAAATATGTTTCGGTAATTGCTAGAAGATTGAAAGCATTGGAAACAAAAAGGTTGTCAACTATTGTAAATTTGTTACAGAGCACACGTTCTAGAGAGCACAAGAAAAGAGAGAGGATAAGCGCTGTGGGTTAATAGAGATGAGATTGTTAGGATTGTGTGACCTAGAGTCTTTATTAAGGTGAGCATGAAACTTGTAGGAGCGGGTATCATTGGCGACAGAAAATTTAGATGGGGAAATATTTCTAAGGAGATATAGTAGTTTATGACAGGACATCATATGGGATGAGAGAAGGGAGGGTGAGATATGGATAGTGTGGGGGTTATTGTTTTAGGAGAAGGGCAGACAGAAATAGCAGAAAAAACATGGGGAGCATTGTGCAGGTGTATAGTTAGTAAGGATTATCTGTTAGTGGGTTGTTATGAGATTGTAGTTTCTCCCTCCAGTTTCAAACTCCAGTTGATAACTCTACTTGCCACATGTAACTAAGGCCACATATAAAACGGGGCACAGGAGAGACAGTGTTCTGCTGTTTATAGCAGTGAGATCTAACTACAAAGTATTTCATTTCAGAAACCTGGTTACAGGCAGATTACCTGCACATTTGCAAATTAAATTGTAGGAAGGTTAAAAAATGTCAGGAAATGCAGACTGAATTTATATAGGAAGGCAGATAACAGACTGTAAAATAGTTATACATTCAGACATAATGCATACCAAAATAATACAGTTTAAAGGGACATGGACAAGCAGCAAGGGCAACAATGAAAGCAGATAAAATGCATACCTTTAGAGAAATGAGTTTATATATATATATATATATATATATATATATATATATATATATATACAGTATATATTTATATATTTATTTATATATATATATATATATATATATATATATATATATATATATATATATATATATACAGGTAGCCCTCAGTTTACGCCGGGGTTAGGTTCCAGAAGGAATGGTTGTAAATCGAAACCGTTGTAAATTGAAACCCAGTTTATAATGTAAGTCAATGGGAAGTGAGGGAGATATGTTCCAGGCCCCTCTCAAAATTGTCATAAGTAAAACCTAATACATTTTATTTTTAAAGCTTTGAAATGAAGACAGCATTATAAACCTAATAAAATAATCACACAACACAAAATATACAATTAAACTAAGTTAAATGAACAAAAACATTTGCTAAACAGCATTATAAACCTAATAAAATAATCACACAACACAGACTTCACTTGCATTTTTCTGTAAATAGTTCTTTCTATGCATTCCAATCTGGACTGAGTTATAGACAGGAAGATCTTGTTCCTTTGAAATCTGCTTGATTGCTCAGGTCTGGTTAAACTGATTAATTTCAGCTTGCTTGGCTTTGCTGCAACACAAGCGGACAGCTCCACCTACTGGCTATTTTAATAAATGTACTGCTTCTGAATGCTTTTCAATAGCAGTCACATGACTGGAAAAAAAGGTTGTTATTCTGAAACGGTGTAAATTGAACCGTTGTAAAATGAGGGCCACCTGTATATATATATATATATATTTATATATATACTTCTGAGCCAATCCCAGGATCACACCTTGACATATACATACAATAACACATTCCTTTTATCCGTTTTTTAAATATTTATCTCAATAGTAAATGTATGTTTTATATGTATTATATATATATATATATATATATATATATATATATATATATACTGTATATATATATATATATATATATATATATATATATATATATATATACACTTTATTTTATTATGTTTTGCATGTGTTTTGTTAACTTTTTTTGTAGCCCTAACACTTTACTTCAGGTCTCAAGTCATGCTAAATTTTTTAGTGCTTTCAACATGAAATTTGAGTGACGTTTAGCGCAGTCGTGAAAGTTTAGGGTGTGCTAAAGTGATATCGGCTATGCTAAATATTCTCGGTTAATTCTTCTTTACCAAGGACTTGTAATAACAATTTGCACGTTAATCCTAGCGTGGTCCAGCAATATCGATAGTGCACACTGAGCAATGATTTTAAATTCAGATATTAGTCTCTTTTCTAAAACATATTGGCCTAGATTACAAGTGGAACACAAGTGATACCTCAGGGTGAGTTATCATTTGTGTGAAGAATAACCCACAATCTGGTATTACAAGTGGTTAATGGTTAAACATTTTAACCAAAGCATCTTAAAGCGTCTGAAACTTATTTTAGGATGCCTTCAACTTATAATGTATATTTTAGAGAGTGCTATAAGTGTACTTAATGTGCTCATATTACAAGTGGTGAGTTGACTGTTAAACTTAAGTACAATCAAAAATACTGCTGTAAAATGTAGCACTTTTTATGAGCTGAAGAAAAACATAATTTTTAAATATATTTGACAGAACTACATGAAGATTGCACTATTGACTTAGTTCACCATCGGTTTAGCTCACCATCTCCATATCCTTACAGAATTTTGCTGCACACACCCATGGATGTATAGTATGTGAAAGGTTTAGGTCACCTGCGATTTCCAATATGCACCTCTTAATGCACCCAAGAGTATTGCGTGAGCAATAAAAAGTAACAAGCAAAAAAACACTATAGGGAGTGCTTGCGTGATGTTAACAAACAACAGTTTAGCGCCTCATAACTTTTTAACCTTATAGGGCCAGATTACAAGTGGAGCCTAATTAACACTCCCGCTCTAGCGTTAACTGCGCTATAAGTATGCTTTTTACGCACGTCAGGTTGCACTCATATTATGAGTTTAAAGCAAACTTTTTTCTCTCATGCAGTAACCTGACAAGCGCAAAAAGCCGAACTTAGAATATCACATGCGTGTTCACGTATTCCCCCATAAAAGTCAATGGAGATAAAAAAGTTGAAAAAAACACCCTACTCAAGCGCAAACACGATCACATATTCTCTTGTGCACTAACCCAACATGAAAATATGAATATTTAACATTCCAATGTTCTTCACATAGAAGAATATGATCTGTTTATTCATAAATAAATATTTATATATATATATATATATATATATATATATATATATATATATATATATGTGATGGTATTTTGAACAAATATATATTTATACCTATAATATATATATATATATATATATATATATATATACATGATTTTATATACAGTAGGTATAGATACAGTATATACATATATATAGATAGATAGATAGATAGATAGATAGATAGATAGATAGATAGATATAGATATATATAGATATATATTTATAAATACATAGAACATATTCTGCTATGTGCAGAACATTGGGATGTCAAATATTTACAGTGAATACATAGTTAAAACCTTAAAGGGATACTGAACCCAATTTTTTTTTATTGGTGATTCAGATAGAACATGCAATTTTAAGCAACTTTCTAATTTACTCCTATTATCAAATTTTCTTCATTCTCTTTGTAACTTTATTTGAAAAGCAAGAATGTAAGTTTAGATGCCGACCCATTTTTGGTGAACAACCTGGGTTGTTCTTGCTGATTGGTGGATAAATTCACCCACCAATCAAAAAGTGCTGTCCAGAGTCTGAGCCAAAAATTGTCTGGCTCCTTAGCTTAGATGCCTTCTTTTTCAAATAAAGATAGCATGAGAACGAAAAAAGTGATAATAGGAGTAAATTAGAAAGTTGCTTAAAATTGCATGCTCTATCTGAATCAGCAAGAAACAATTTGGGTTCAGTGTCCCTTTAAATATGAATATTGTATAAATATGCTTTTTCATGTTTTCATCTACTTGACAGCGTTCCATGCACTTGTATGTATATATATATATATATATATATATATATATATATCTTACGTGTACATATGTATTA
Organism: Bombina bombina; assembly: GCF_027579735.1. Classification (NCBI taxonomy): domain Eukaryota; kingdom Metazoa; phylum Chordata; class Amphibia; order Anura; family Bombinatoridae; genus Bombina; species Bombina bombina. The sequence continues at coordinate 617,579,384 of NC_069504.1, forward strand.
ATGTGTTTATATGTGTATATAGTAAAAGGAAAAGAAAAATATACTGGCCCTGAGATCAATTGAATTAGGAAAAGGAATCAGTCCGGTGCTACCCCAAATAATAATAATTAAACAAAAAAGAGAAAAAGTATGGGGCTCCTTCCTAACACAAAAGTGAGTAAAATCATTAACTTTATTTGTAATTAATAAAATAGGGAACTTACCCTGAACACACACACCACCATCCAAATAGAAAAATAAAAAGATCTATTACACCCCCTTGTTTCCTAGCCGATAGCTGGATACGTTGGCTTCAGGTGCCAGGGGTGAAGAGCACGGATATTAAACTTAAGAAAAATGCATTTCGACCTTCCTGCCGGTTTTTCACATTGTTGTAACTGACAAACCGAAGCCTCAGTAGATGGTGTCTTTTATGAGCCATAATGTCAGCTGGTCGGCCAATCACAATATGCATTGTCACCATGCCCTCACTTAAACCAATCAACTTTATTGTGTATGTCATTAGTAGGTGTGTGACTAGTTGCTTAAACTCATCGGTCTGTCAGGTTCATGACTTACTTAGTTTGGAGGCAGCTTACAGGCGCTGATGAAAGTGTATAGAAAGGCCGAAACGCGTTTGTTTTAAATTTAATATCTGTGCTCTTCACCCCTGGCACCTGAAGCCGATGTACTCAGCTATCGGCCAGGAAACAGGGGGTGTAACATTTCTTTTTACTTTTCTGTTTGGTGGTGGGGTTAAGTTAATGGTTTTTTTTTTTTTTTTTTTTTTTTTTTTTTTAAATAAGATTTTTATTGAGGTTGTGTGGAAACCAATACAACTTATGCAAAATAATATAATACAGAACAAACATAAATGGTGCATTTCAAATATACTGCTTCCATCTTAATAGATAAGATTTACAACATAGGCAATACTATGGAAGAGTCTGGAACCTCTTTTCTATTATTATATGAACTACACACAAAACCCAAGATACAAGATGTTTCCTCGTTGAACGCTGGGGACAAATCCTGCACCTCTTGGTACTTGTTATAAACTCTAAGGAGGAAAATGAATAATTGAAGGAAATCTAGAATAGGTTGACATTTAGTGTGTCATGAGATATTAACACTGAGAGCGCCAGTCAACCGCTCAAATATTATGCTAAAGTATGCAGGTATTGTGCAGTAATTAAGGTGCTATAAATAAGTTAATGTTTTTAACTTACTCGCTTTTGTGTTTGGAAGGAGTGCTATAAACCCCATACCTTCTTTTTTGTTTATATATGTGTATATATGTAATCTTTAGACATGTATATGTATGTATCTCAATGTTAAAGCCTTTTCCCTGCCTGAGACCTCATATGTTTGAGCCCTTATAACTTTTGTGTGCAATATTTATTTTTAACAATTTTTATTAGACAGAGCTATTATGAGTGTAACTATACTTTGCAATGTATTTTTGATGTGCTTTGTGCAACTTTTTTGTTTCATGAAACAGTTAACCAGAGCTCTTAGGACGCGGTACTCATTCTAGAGTAAATCACGATTGTGCTCAAGCGATCATGTTAGCTTTCAACTCATAATACCAGCGGTAAGCCTGACAATCGCAAACACCTGCAATGAACCCCTTATCGTTTGCATGCTCCACTCATAATCTGGCCCATAATGTCTTTGGCCCTGATATTCAAAACATTGACAGACTGATAAGAAATGTCTAGGCTCACAGTCTGTTGGTCTGTCAATGTTCTAAAAAAGTGGTCTGGACCTCGTTGTGGTGACTAGTGGACATGTTTCTCCCATAGGATATAATGGGAATCGTAACTTCAGTAAAAGTCAGCGGACATTACCACTGAGCTGCGATGTAGGCGGCGGGGGGTGGGGGGCTGTCTTTAAACTGTGTTTACACAAAATACACTGTGTGTTCGTGAAAATAAAAGTTTTCTGTGTAGTAACACTTAAAATTATGCATTTGTAAATTTTGTTCCACTGTACATGCACTAGATTTTTCATGCTGGGAAATATCACCACTGAAAATCAGACGAGACTGATTTGGCTGAAAAGGGGTAGCTAAGAAGGAGGACAGTGCTTTGAAAATTAGAAACCCTCTGCAATGTTTCCCTATTATAATTCAGGCTATCCCATTGAACGTCCAGTAAAGTCACAAGGAATGTTTATATATTTGTCATGTCTGCGATCGACTTTGTTAATAAAGACAAAAAAAATACTTCCTATTAAAACTATAGGAGCTGGGGGATTGTAACGTATAATGTGAGAATATGTTTGTAAATTATAAGCGTGATTGTACTAAATTTCTATTGTGTCCTTAGGCGTTTTCGAGTTTGTAATTTTTGTATTTCATAATGTTGCGATCGTGATTTCGCAATCGTGTTTTACTTATAATATTGTGATCGCACTGTAGCAAATGAGTTCTATAATTATATATATCTATAGATAAAGATATATATTAAAGTGAAGGTAAAGTTAGCTAGATGGCATTGTTACATTATCACATACACATACAATTTTGCTATATTCCAAAAATAAATCCATAATCGTCGTTTTTCATTACTATTTTGCAGGCTGTCAAATCAACCTGTGTTTATTTTTTTGTTTGAGTAGTGTATCCAGGCGCCAACAATGGAGGCTAAGGCTAAAGTTAGAACTTAAATGTTTATTCAAGACAAATCTTCTACACAATAATGATGCTGTAATAAAACACTTTAGACAAATGGTTAAAATTGTTAGTTAAAAAATGCAAAGCGTGTAAACATGGAAAGAAATCGACCACACTCTGCAGCTTCACAACTAAAGAGGAATACAAAGTGAAAGAACTAATTAGATGTCAAGATAGCGGAGTGATATACATGCTACAGTGTACATGTGGTCTCCAATACGTAGGCCAGACGTCAAGAACCCTAAGAGACCGGATACGTGAACACTTATTACAGATAGAAAAGTTAAACATGGACACAGCCTTGTACAGACATTTTTCAACCAAGCATAAAGGGAACACCAAAGAATTAACCTACATGGGCATCCAGAAAATCGTGAAAGATTGGAGAGGTGGAAACTACACAAGAAAATTATTATCCGCAGAATCAAAGTGGATCTTTAATCTGGATTGTCTCCATCCAAAAGGATTAAATAATAAAGAAGATTTATCCCATCTAATCTAATTTAGTCTAGATTGGGCAGTATATCCACCTCCTCTCAAATCTTAGCCTACAGAACAACCTGATTCTCTCCCCTCTAGGTATAGGTCCTACAGGGTTGATAAACTCTCTCAAAAAAACTCCCAAATTTACGCCCCAGAATATCCTGAGTCTCTCCCCTCTAGGTATAAGTCCTTACAGGGTTAAAAAACATTTAACAAATAATTAACATCCTTACCAGTAAGATGCCTCCACATAAAATATCTAGAGGCTAGCTGAAAGACGTTATCAATATATATATGTATATAATCTCCTTCCCTCTCTCCCATACATACATTGCAGTCCCCACCATTCTCTCCCACACACTCTTTATAGTTCTCACAATTTATGGTATACATACCATTTATACATCCAAAGACAGATCACAATTAAGGGTACTCCAGCCACCCTTTGGAAATTCAATAAACCCTCTACATAGTTATACAATTTATACAAATTAAGAATAGAAGGACGAATCGCAGTTAATGGCACTCCAGCTACTCCATGAAATCTAATAGTCCCTCTACAGATAGCAAGAAAGGGCAATTGAATAGTCCCTATACAGTTTGGGTCCAAATAACAATGGGAGTACAAAACAACCTAGGATGTATGATAGTGAAACGGATATGTCAGCATCACTTTAAGATACCACACCCCTATTCTTGTTCTCCCATACCTACAGGTAAGGTTGCGACAGTAAAAGACAACTAGTAGACTAATTTCCCCAAATTCAACCTAGGATGAACGATAGTGAAACGGATAAGTCAGCATCACTTTAAGATACCACACCCCTATCCTTGTTCCCCCATACCTACAGTTATCGTTGCAACAGTATAGTACAATTAGTAGATCAAATTCCCCAAAGTCCATTAAAGGATATTAGAACTATCTCATACATCTTCGAATCCAAAGATATGTAAATGATTTACATATCGTCTCTAAACTGTAGATATGCTAATAATGACCATATCGCTTCTATATTGCAAACCTTCAATAAAGGAAGTGTAACATACAACGATAAGATACACAAATATTTAGCATATCATCGCTAATACGAACATATCGCCTCTAAACTGCAGATATGCTAATAATCACTATATCGCTTCTATATTGCAAACCTTCGATAAAGGAAGTGTAACATACAACGATTAGATACATAAATATTTAGCATATCATCGCTAATACAAACATATTGATACACAGAACATAAAGGAATAATGCAATAGAAAACCATTAGGACTAATAAAAACAATAAGAAGTTTTTATTTTATGAATACAAAATAAGACATAACAGTGATAATTCATTTATTTACACACATTATCCCCTATTCAATAAAGTTGCTCAGCTAAACCAATCACCAGCGCCAACTAGCGATGACGTCACAGCCAATGGGGATTATCGAAAATCGGAAACCAATACTGAAAGCCCTTAATCAACTTAAAATAAATAAATATTGATCAATAATCAAATTGATCATATTACAAGTAATTGGACACAAAATTACTATAGGCGTATAGTGCAATAAATTGGTAACGCATTCCCCACCGGAAGTGACGTCATCGCAAACACGGAGGTAAAGGATATATTAAATAAACGCCAAGAAACAACCCCAAAAAAAACCCTTATGACATCTATACCATTAGACAACAAAAAACTGTTAAGGAAACAGATTCATAACAATTATACAGATAAATTTAGAAAATCATTGCAACGGTAAACCGGAAGTCATTGACAAATGATACTTCCGGTTACAACTTGGATTCCCCTATATAAGGCCCAAAACAATAGCTTACCATCAGTCTTGATAAAGGCCTAGGCAAGGCCGAAACGCGTAGACCTGGTAAGCTCTATTTCATTAGGAGGGTACATTGGAAGTATTATCTACACATTGTATATTCTCTTTCTCCACAGGTTTTTTATCGATTGGCAGGTTTTTTATCGATTGGCAGTATTTGTTTGTTATTCCCACTGTTGTTTTTATTTTTGCTTTCTACTTGGAGCTTAGTCTCCAAATAGCACTGTTCTATTTTATACAAAGTTTTTTATATCACTTATCACGTTGTTGGATATTTTTCACGTAGAAGATTTCTACCTTTCTGCACAGGAGTGAAGTTTTCTAAAAGAATTGACTCTCATTGCAACATTATTCCTTCACAGGATCCTTTTCTTTCTATTTTTTTCCTCACAGGATTGACTTTATTTTTTCCTTCCAATTTTTTATTATTTTTTCCCCACAGGATTGACATTTTTGGTTACAGGATTGACATTTTTTTGGTCACAGGATTGACATTTGATTTTTGGTCACAGGATTGACTTTGACTTTTTTCTCACAGGACTGTTTTTTCAAGCACACTTATCACCACTTGGATTTAGTTCCCAGTGTGGAGCGCAAGCTCTCACACACACATTCACACATATCATTGTTGTAAACTGGAGCTACCTGTTTTTAGCTACCACTTTTTATATATTTGATTACTCTGTATATAGTGCAAGATCACAAAAATTTACCCTGTACAAAGTGTAATAATATAGTTTATTGTTTTTAATCATAATTTTTTAGCGAGGATCCTTGCATTTTTTAACTAACAATTTTAACCATTTGTCTAAAGTGTTTTATTACAGCATCATTATTGTGTAGAAGATTTGTCTTGAATAAACATTTAAGTTCTAACTTTAGCCTTAGCCTCCATTGTTGGCGCCTGGATACACTACTCACACTGAAATCCCCCTAGGTGGCAGCTAGGTACCACCACTCCGGGCATACAAGGTTTAGTCGGCGCTGAGATATACACTCACATTTATTTTTTTGTTTGTTTTTCTATTAGCCGGTCACGTTTTGCCGAAAACCAATAAAAAATCTGGCCATTAGGCGGCCGTCATTCGACGTCATCGCACTATTTGAGCATCTGCGCATGCAATCCCATTTTTTCTCTACCTTTGAGAGACATATAGAGCGATTGGGACCACTTTATACGTAAGAATATCAGAAATCAGGAAATGGCTAATGGGAGGAGTCACTTGCCACAAAGTAAGAAAATATAAATCAATTTTATTAAAAAAATGCAATATGCTATGTAGAAAAAAAAAGTTAGCGATTAGGATTAGGATATTAATAATTTAATTATGCTTATAGAACGTCCAAACTATACCTTCACTTTAATATTAATATAGAACACATTTGCAATATACTGAATTATTAAAAAACGAAATTGTGATCATTATATAGTAAAATATGAAAATTGCAATTGCGAATGTACCTTCTCCATATAAAGTAAATATGAATATTTAGAATGCACAATTGCAATCTTAAGTAAAATGTATAGTTTTGCTTATTTTTAAATAATCTACTGATATCTACAGACTCCTGGTTGTGTAATCAGTCTTTTCATATGCAGGGGAGGAGGATGGGTGCCTGCCCCTTTCAGTGGGTGTCCCAGCCTAACCTCATCAACAGTGCTAAACTGGGAACTTCTAATTAAGTTTTTAAAAGGTTTTATACTTGATTTGTATATTAAGTATCTGTGCATATTCTTCTTTATAGTGGTGCTAGTTATATGAAAATTGGTGCATACTGCCCCTTTAATTCACTATTACAGTTTGTTTTAGAACATGGGCTTGGTTTCTATTGACACATGTAAATTGTATTGTCATACAGTACTGTTGTAAGGGATCATTTATTTTACACCTTCGATGTAGGTGGGGATGCAGCTTTGAATATATATTGCAGATATTACAGCAGCCCACCCACTGAAATATATAGTAAGACGGCTAGCAATGCTGCCTTTAAACAATACTGTCAGCCCTTTTGAAAATTTCACTGGCTTTCTCAACATTGTAATAGATCACTTTTAAACATTTTGTGGCACTTAGGATCATCGGGGCCTTAGAGAAGTTATTCTAAAATCTAATTTCCAGGAACCTACCACTAATATTAAGTAGAAATCATCTCATACATCAAGACAAATATAAAAATATGTATTTTATTGTACAAATATGCAGTATTATATTACAAAAATGAAAATATATTTTGCTAAACAAATGCAATAAAAATGTAAAAATGATTAATCCAATGTTACAGAGACAATAGTTTAGTCCTGTTTTCATATAAATAAATATGATATAATACCAGACAGCCTGATTTAGATAATCTTTTCTGCTCCCCTCTATAAGGTCAGGAAAAGGATATTTATACACTTTTAGACAGTTTATTGACATCATTATAAGTAATCAGCATATAAAAACAATTTTATAACCTTGAGCTAAAACACATATTGGCATTGTTAAGAGTGGTCAAAAAACAATTTAATAACCTTGAGTGAAAATACAAGAAGTTCATTTCACAGTAGTATATAATTTACTTGAATTTTTTTATTCATTTAATTTAAAACTATTATATTTATTAATGTATATCATAATAAAAAATACATTGTAAATTATAGTATTCATTAATAAATTTAGTAAAGCATTTTCTCTTTCATTTGGAATAACCACTTGGGGCGCGATCCGATATATACGGCAAAGTTTTTGGCGCGGTACCCGCGCCACCCATAATTTCACCTTGCACATCGGAGTATTACATATACTGCGCCGTTAGATGCTAAACTGGCGTAAGTAGGACAAACTGGCGATCTTCCAAAATGTGCGCAAATACACATTTTTAGTCGTCGCAAGTAACTTACACCTGTATTTTGTCCACGTAAAGTCTCAATAAAGAGTTGTTTTATGTAAATTAGTCTAACACTCGTAAAAATAAACCGCGACTCCATCTAAAAATGCGACACGTAATTACGCTATTCAAAAGTCATATATAAACCCATGCGCAGCCACCATTTTCTTCAGTGTGTTTGGATGGTTCGTTGAGCTACAGCACACTACAGTGGAGTGGAGGATTAGTCAGAGTAGAGAGAGAGGCGCAAACAGAGGAGTTAGTTAGGTCGCATTGTTGGTTGATTAAGCTTGTACACTTACACATATTTTTACATATTGCACACATATTGCATACATACATATAAAATACACCACACTTTTTTTTTCAAACACCTCACACATTTTATTTCAATTTTACAGTGTGATAGGCTGAGTGTTTGGTTGTGATTGTGTGTGATTAAACTGGGAGTGAGTGTGAGTGTGTGAGTGTGTGTAATGTGAGGATGGCAGGGAGAGGTAGGGCAGAGGGAAGGAGGGGAGAGGAGTGTCAGGGAGAGGAGTATTGTAGAGGACAGGAGGAGCAGTGGGGTCCCCGTCAGGGAGTAAGTGAAGTGGGGAGAGGGAGAGCTAGAAGGGATGATGGGAGGGGAGATGCCTGAGAGCCCCAGAGACCAGGCACATCTAGAAGAGGGACAGAGGGTGCACATGGGGACAGAAGGGGTGAGGAGGGAGAGGATAGGAGAGGAACCCACACCAGGGACATCACAGGGAGCAAGCCAGGTGTCCACAGAGGATGAGAGGATGAGATGTCCAAACTTCTCATTCGAAAAGAATGCTGCCCTAGTCCAGGCCATCATGGACAATCACAGTACCCTCTTTGGCCAGGAGAAGGGCAAAGGCGTTGCCTAAAGGCATAAAACAGCATGGTTGGCAGTAGAGGATGCCGTCAACAGTGTGGCCCCGCAGAGGAGGACTGTTGATGGTCTTAAAAAGTGGTGGAATGACTGCAAGAGGCGGGTGAAAGAAAAGATGGGGCAGGAAGCCATGCACCAGATGGGAACCCCTGGACATAGAATACAACACCTGGCAGGAGATGATACGCAGGTCCCTGAGTATCACAGCAGTCCATGGACTTCCAGGGGCTCGTGACTCAGGGGCTGCAACCACAGCACATCATGCTGGTGAGTGTCATCCCACACACCAGTATTATATGTATTTGAGATATAACATCCTTTAATGTCACACATTCATGTACACAATGAGGAGCATGGTATTTGGCCTACTAACAAAAACATCTACAATTATATTTGATATTAATGCTACTTAACACTATGCAATTCATGATATGAGGTGGAATAGTGCAATACTAACATGTCTCAGTGTAACACAGGCCACAAGCCACATGTAGAGTTTTCAGTAAATGGACACTATAGCCATCACAATACTTTTAGCTCAAGAAAGCAGGTTCAGTGCCTATATCAGGCTAAAGTAAATTGTGTGACCATAGTGTCACTTAAAGAACACATTTTCTCCATCATTGACATGTACACATAACTATTGTATGAAACACATAACTGTATACTGTGCATATTAAAATCCCTCATTTCGCAAATCATAATGTGCACATGCATGTTATAGAGTTTGACATGAGAATCAGTATAGGCCCTAGCATGTATCAATGAACATTGTATGCCCACATGGACATACATATGACTGTACTAATCCCTCTCATCATTTGACTCCTCCACAGAACCTCCTGTCACGAGGATGCAAACAGGCATGCCGCCACCTCCACCACCACCACCAGTCACAGGCATGATGCCACCTCCACCACCACCACCAGTCACAGGCATGCAGCCACCACCACCAGTCTTCAGGTAACCACATGAACATTATGCTCCCAGGCATGAGCAGGGTCTGATGGCTTCAGTTGAGGACCCGGAAGTGATGCCACCACCATTGACATATGACCCATGGCAAGATTCCTGGACAGAGGAATATTCTTCTTTTGGCTTTGAGGGGGAGCCAAGACAGCCACAAAGGGTCCATGTATTTACCCCCCAACACAATCTCAGGGCAGTCATGGCTTTTACACACAGGCTATGTCACAAGAAGTGCCAACTGGACAGGCTGAGTGGTCACACACTCGTCATCAGTGGGGCTATCAATCCACCCTGAGAGCTCCACCATCCTCTTCACTTGGGAGAGCACCACCATCCTCTTCACTTGGGAGAGCTCCACCATCTGCAGAAGAACATATAGCTGAAAAAACTCAAGCACCAGCAGATGCAGCTGAAAATGTCCCACAGGAACCAGCACATGCAGCTGAACCTGCACCTAGAATCCCTGCTGCTCAAGAGCCTGTGGATGCATTGTATTCTCCCCTGGGTGAGGAATACATTGCACTCCAGAGGAGGCTCATAACAAGCTGCGAGAGCAGACAAAGAGGCCAAGAGAGGTTTCACAGGAACCAAGAGAGGTTCTTCAGGAGCTAAGAGAGGTTACACAAACGTAGCATAGAGCTGCAGAGGGACATGGCAGCATCATTAAGTGGAATTGTTCAAAACCAGTCACAGATGATGCAAATTATGTCTGATATGCAGATGCAGATGGACAGTAGATGGTGGGAACAAAATCAACTCTTGGGTGTGTTGGTTGAGCACTTTACACACCAGCAGGACACTGCATCCAGCCTATCATCTGTGGCCAGCACTCCAGCAGAAACATCTGAATTGTCTCAAACCAGGAGAACAAGAAAATCCACTGCAGTCACCTCAGTCCCCTCATCCAAGAAGCCTAAAAAGAAATACATTTTCTTATAGTTCACCATAAATCTTGTCCTCTGTTATTTACCATATAATTGTCATCCACGTCCATGTGAGGTGTGTTTTGGTACACTAATATTGTTAAAACATATAATTAGGCCTGTGTGGAAATGGCCCAAAAAAGGTAATATTATCCTGTTTATGACATATTCTTGTACTATAACTCACATCCACAATAGTTGTTTCTGAAGGGTACATATAGCAATATTCACTTCTAAGATGTAAATCAATGTATCTCACATCCAATATAAATTGACACATTGGTATATATAGTAGTGATGTTACTGATAGGGTGGGCATTATCAGGTGTTTTAAGTCTGCAGGTGAGAGGTTGTGGTGTCTGTGATTGGTTTGACACAATTGCAAAGAGGCAGCCTTCAAGAAGGTCTTAGAAATTATCATACGAGCCATCCTAGGTTTTGCTTTCAACTAAGAATACCAAGAACAAAGCAAGTGGTATAATTAAATCTGAAAGTAGTTTGAAATAACATGCCCTATTTAAAAGAAGAAGGTTTTCTTTGGACTTGACTGTCCCTTTATATATTTTGGCATCAGTGCCAAGATGTGTTAGCATTAGAATAAATTACACTCCAGTGGGTCCTAAAGAGATGAAGGTAATACAATTTAAAGTAAATAAGCAAGTATATATCCACAATGTGATAAAGTACCTACAAGCTCAATTTATTTGATTATGTTGTGGCTTCAAACTATTTCAAATACACAAATAAACCTTAAAAAAGCAATATCATAGTATACTGTCCCTTTAACCTTGAGATGCTGCTTAAATGTATGTGTTTGTTAAGGTTTCCAGGGAGTTACGTTGTTTTTTTAGTCAGTGCAAGGGTTCCTGCGCCTGAAATTTGTGGCTAGATGAGAATGGAGTAGATTTTCTGAATTTTGCGCGCGTAAGTCCTTACGCTGTATATAGGATACCAAATTGCGCGTCATTCTATGTTAGTCTATGGGTAAAAAAAATATGGCCGAAGGGTGAAATATACGCACGTAACTTATATGCTACGCCGTATATGTAATACCAAAATCGCGCAAAATCTGGTGTCGCCGGCTGTTGAAGGCAACGCTGCATATCGGATCGGACCCCTTTATTGCTAAACTTCCTAATAGCTAAATTACATAGCATTATAACGATGAATAAATGATGTTCCTGTAGCAATAGCAGTAATATTTTTGTGCTTCACTTGTAATCTAGGTCATTATTATATTATAAAAAAGTGTTGCTAGTATGCTGGCTACATCCCTCTAAAAGAAACTTACCTACTTATCTACCAACAATCACTAGAGAAACATTAAAATTATGGGACACGTCCATAAAACAATATAACCATATCTCAACTATACCCTCCCCACTAACACCCCTTTGTGAAAACCCAGATTCTCCAATACCGTTCCCCACCCACACAACTCAAACACCTCACATTATAAACTCTTCTCCCTGCCTTACAGTCACTCAAAACGGGAAAATCAAACCCTTACCCGAACTCGCCCCCATCCTGGACAAAATACATATAGAATGGCTTAAATACCATCAACTAACAGACTTCCTTACCAAACATCCGCATAAGCAACTACTTTTTCGCTCCCATACGGGTTTCGAAAGCAGCTGCATTTATGATACCCTACACAGGGGCTTTCTATCTTTACATACCAATTACTTATGCAGCCGAACAGCACGTCCCTCCCCTCGTACACACAAAAATGGGAAACAGAGATTGGCATTACACAAACCCCTAAGGAATGGCAAAAAATCTTCTCCTGCATGACAAAATCTTCCTCATCCATATATGTAATGGAAATGAATGTTAAGTTACTATATAGATGGTACTACACACCCCACCGGCTTCACACCATTTTCCCTACACACTCGCCGGAGTGTTGGAGAAGTTGCCAAAACATTGGCACCCCCACACATATCTGGTGGACGTGCCCAACAGCCCAAACATATTGGGAAGCTATCAGAGTCGAATTCGAAAAAGTTCTATCTCTAAGTCTCAAACTTGACATCTGGTTTTTCATCTTTAATAAATTTACCAAAATAACTTGTAAACTTCGACTAGCTTTACTGACTATCATGACAAACTCAGCAAAACGACTAATTCCCAAAAACTGGAAAAGTAATACACTTCCATCTATTCAGGTCTGGAGAGAAACAACCACTCAGTCTCTCCAACTAGAAAAATATCGCTTCACTCGTAACAAACGAATAACCGACTATCACTCTATATACTTTTTGTGGGAGGAATACCTTAATCAGACACCCCCCACACTCAAAACCACCACCCGAACATCCACTTCTTAAACTCATATTCACTGACCACCCTTAGCTGACAGACCGGACGTCTTCTTCTATTACCTTAACTTGAACAGAAGGTCAATTTCAGAGCCCGATAATCATTGACACAACAATTTACGCTTCTGCAGGAACCATGTATGTATGAATATATATTTTATACATCCATTTGAATTGTTCATTATATTTTCTCATTCACTTAATTGCATCAATTTCTTTCTTATCTAGTTTAAATAACTTACCTATGCAATCTAAATTTGTCTATTGAACGATAAATATACCCACAACTCATAAATGTCGAAAAAATGTTTCATGTATATGGAATCACTGTTACCACACTGTTGCATATGTAACTGTTTTAATTCTACTTTGTATGCAATGATTTTATGTTCAATAAAGCTTTTGAAAAAAAAAAAAAAAGTGTTGCTAGTAAGGGGAGTTAATTCAGTATTCAAAATAAGAAAAGGTCTTATTTCTGACTTACTTTGTCTGGGACTACAGAAAATTTCTAGCCTAAATAGTCAGATAGATTAGCGTTTTCACTACTACATTAATAATATTTTTTTAATTATATATGAGTACATCATATATAAATATATTTAATCATATATTTATGATAATTAAATATATTTAATCATCATATATTTAAATGAGTAACCAGTTATAGTAACAGACAATTTTCTTTCTTTATTTATGCTATTCAAGATCAATTTGGTAACTTGAAAAGCTATATCATTATATAATGTTTGGTTTTGTTGGCAGAATAGTGCTACAGGCTAGATAGAGTCTGGATTGGGGTCATGTTAGTGACAAGGGTGGGTGTTTTTGGCCAGGGAGAAAGAGGAACAAAATAAGGAAGGACAGAAAGCAATTATGAGAGCAAACATGCAAATGGCCATTAATGGAAATATGAATCATGAATAAATTCATAGACTAATGGAAAGTAGACTTTTGTTCCAGCAAAGGCTGGTCCAGAGGGTAAACTGCTGAACAGAGATTGCACACATCCTTATCCTTTAACTGTGAGACAGGAAATGTTGTGCGATCTAAGAAGAAATAACCAAGACAGAGTAGGTGTAAAGAATCTAATTGATTCTGGAGGCATTATGAAGAAATTGTAAGAGAATGATGCTTGAAACCTACTAGGAATATTTCACACAATATTTTTTACTTGGTTTGCTCTTGAAAATAGCTCTGACTGCTGTTTTGTTTAAGAAGTTTGACAGTTAAAATGAGTCCTCATTAATCGTTTGCTTTCTAACTTTAATTAAAAACACTTTGGAGTATTTTATTTAGATATGTTTAGTATATTTCATAAATGCACTACTGAACAGCAAAATATCTTCATATGAAATATACATTTTGTATATTATTATATATTATACACTTACAAGGCAGATAACATAAAGTATATAGTAATGTCAATATTTAACTACCCACATACATTTAGGGTCCTTCATGGCCTCTAGGAGTAATTAGAAATGAGATTCAGCACCATGCACAATCAAATGCAATTAGGCATGACATAGAAGGGAGGTCTTCCATATTTATAAGAATGTATTTTGTGATAAGAGCCCATTATACATGCTCAACACCGGGAGGATTAATTTATCATAGTGCGAGCGGACATGATACGATGTAGAGTATCATGTCCGCTGCACATCGATAAATGCCGACAGCATACGCTGTCGGCATTTATCATTGCACAAGCAGTTCTTGTGAATGCCGCCCCCTGCAGATTCACGGCCAATCGGCCACTAGCAGGGGGTGTCAATCAACCCAATAGTATTCAATCGGTTGATTTATGTCCGCAGCCTCAGAGCAGGTGGACAAGTTATGGAGCAGCGGTCTTTAAACCACTGATTCATAGCTGCTGTTTCCGGCAAGCCTGAAGGCTGGCGCGGAGACTAAGGCATTAAGCTCAATTTGGAGCTTGATAATTCAGCCCCCTGAACTGCATCTATCCTAAATATATAGGGCATACATTCATATATCCCCACATATAATTGAATATTAGCTAATATCCTACAGCGCTAGATAAATGACCTCTAGCTCCTTGACAGAGTGGGTCCCTAGCCACCCACAATACAAGTTAATACACAGAAAGAAGCTGAAGGAGCCCCTAACCTAATAACATTAATTACATAAAATATATATCATAAAATAATGCATGGATCCATGGCTTGATGACTACAATCTTAAAATAAACCTGATGTTGAATGATAGAGCATATGATCTTAAAATATAACAGTCCAAAGAGACAGGTAAGGCAAAAATAGCAGTAAAACGTACAATCAATATGAAATATAGAAAACATACAAAACAAAAGAAAAAGCAGTGACTATAAGGCAATCAATGTCAAGTGTAAGTAGATACACATTAGTACAAAAGTTCATCAAGTGATATCTCAGTCCTCCTCCTAAGTGTTGTCCAAAGTGCAAGTGCAAAAAAAAGGAAGATGATGTAAAATCTACAAAGTCAATGCTGTGTTAAAAAAAAAAATCCCATAAAATGCAGAATGTGAAAAACGTGTCAATATATGAAAAATATATTAAAAAATATATATTAAAAAACGAGTACAGCTGTGTATATCCAAAAATCAAAAAGTGATGCAAAATATATGGAAAATTAGAAAATCAAAAATCAAAATTAATATTCAGTGATGGTAATCCAATCTTTAGATAAAATAAAAAACAATAAACAATGAATGTGAAGGTCCTCAAATCCTGTGAAAAAGAAAGAATAACGACATAGAACAGTACTGTTTAAATAAATAACATGTAATTGAAATGTATCTCACCATATATTGCCAACGCGTTTCGGCCCACTGTAGGGCCTTTCTCAAGACTAGTATATGGTTGATGAGTTAGCTCTTTTATATCTATGGTGTAGCCCAAAATTAAATCTTTGGCGCCAAAAACAGTGATTACTGGAAGTACTGAACCGGATCTACTGACCCTGTAAACCGGATATGTTATACCGGAAGTAGGTCTAAGTTCTTGTATTCCCATATTTGTCAAATAAGTTTTATTACCCATATGTATACAAATGAAGTTGTGCCAAAATATAAGAATTTATATGATGCCTCAAATTATGTATAGATTGTGGTAACCTATTGCCGTTCGCTTCTGTTCTAACCGGAAATATTTAGTTTCACCAAACCGGAAGTTCTGTTAGGAGTTGTAACCAATTGCTATTGTTTGCAGGTCTAACCGGAAGTGGCTAGTATCGCCAAACCGGAAGTTGGCTAGTATCGCCAAACCGGAAGTTGCGACTCAGCCTTCTGGTTGGCTACTGGAGGTAGATTATCATATCTTTGTGTTTACCATCCGGTGTAAACGGGGATCAGATGTAATTGGAATGGTTAACAAGTATGTATCTAAAGGAAGCGTAATAAAAATCTATTATGGAAATGGTGATCAAACATTGAAATTGATACCAATTTAAAACCGTTTAAGAAAATGTTATAATAGAAAAGTGGCTAAAATATATAAAAAGTTTATAAATTTGTATATCTGTATAAGTAACAATGAATATAAACCCTTGTTAAACGACAAGATTGGGGTATGATCTATGATGTAATACAAAATATAAAATCTAGATATATATCACTATGTTGGTACATTAAATGACATGGAATAATTTATAAACAGGCTGAGCATATAATACCAGATGCCCGTGATGGAGAATGTTTTATTAAGACATCATTGGTACCTGAGTGTTCCATTTTAATACAGAAAAGGTTATAATAATCTCATATCAGGATGAGGGTGCATCAAATTTAGACATAAATGTCAATATGTCACAAAAAGATATATAAATGACATATGTGCATAACCCCTAAAACAACATCAAAAATGGAATATATACAAATTGTAAAGATCTAGATCTGTACCACTATGTTGGTATATTAGAGAACATGGAATAATTTATAAACAGGCTGAGCATATTGTACCGGATACCCATGATGGAGAATGTGTTACTAAGCCATCATCGGTACCTGGATATTCCATTATATTACCAAAAAAACTTATACTAATCTCATATCAAGATGAGGGTGCATCGAATAAGGCATAGATGTTAATGTGTCACAATGGAATACATGAATGACGTTCATATGTGACCCCTAAAAACAACAACAAAATTGGATTGTATTTTAAGATTGAATATGGAGTATAGGGGTCTGAGTGTGTACATTATATTTGTACAATAATATTCTGACAAGGTGAATATATATCACCAGATACCCATGATGAAAGATGTATAGTTGAACTATAGTTGATACCTGAAAATTTCAGTATGATATAAAAAAGTGATGTTGGTGATCAATATTAGGGTAAAGGTGCATTTGTTATAGGCAAAAACGCTGATATATCCTGATGAAATGGTGTTTATTAATTCTAAACTTAGTCATATATGACTACTCGGGTGTAAATAGATCCTAAATAGTTTCCCATAACAAGCTTACAAATGATGTCAACCATTTGGATTTAAGGAAGCTTATAGATGGTATCAACCATTTGGACTGGGGTATGTGAGACCTGTCTGTGATCTTCTGTGAATATAGTAATAGTTAGATTACCTAGTGTAGGACCATGTTACATGTCCCACTCAACTAAATTTGGAACGAGATGGTTGATGTGTAATCGTGAGTATTCTAGATGGATCTTTATGACATGGTGTTTGTTTGATTATGTTGAAATCCACAGAACATGGTAGGGATCTGCTCATTTCGATTCAGTAGATGGGAAAGGTCCTCCTTATTATTTAGGTCCTTAGGATAGAGACAATCTAGCTCAAATATCCATCTGGATTCTGATATGAGTAGCTTCTTCTCATAATCACCCCCCCTCCAGTTCGGTTTCACTAGTTGGATCCCATAGTAACTGAAATATTTCATATTGCCCTTGTGGTAAGTTGTGAAATGTCTATACAGAGCGTTGTCGGTGTTGCCATGTTCGACCTGTAAGAGGTGCTCACGAATTCTGTCTCTCAAGCACCTTGAGGTTTGACCGACATATTGTAATCCGCAGCTGCATTGGACTATATATATGACACCTTTGTTGCTGCATCTTATCAGATCCTTAATTTCATATTTAGTGTTTGAGTTATGAGACAGAAAGTTTTTAATCTTTAGGCCTCTCTTACATGCCTTGCAGCTGGGGCACGGGAAGAAGCCCTTGGTATTCTTACCAAACACATCTTTCACTCGAGTTGTTTTCAAGCGTGGAATACTAGGAGATAATATATTCTTCAGGTTGTCAGATTTTCTGTAAATAAATTTTGGTTTACTTGCAAGCATTTCTCCTATGGTGTCGTCATTTTTTAACAGAGGCCGGTGCTTCTCTATTATTTTCTCTATTATACGTCTATTTTCGCTGTATTGTGTTATGATGAACGCGACGTCTATAGAGTTATCATCATGGGTAATCTTTCTTTTTTTGTCTTTATATTTGAGGAGCTCCTTTCGGTCTCTTCCTCTGACTTCTTCTACATCTCTATTGAGTTTTATCTCCTCATATCCTCTATCCAAAAAACGTATTTTTAGAGTCTCGGCCTGTTTTTCCCATTGTTCAAGATCTGAGCAGTTTTTCTTGAGCCTAAGCAACTGCCCCTTAGGAATATTCTGTTTCCATTTGGTGTGATGGCAGCTGTCATTGTGGATGTAATTGTTACAATCCACAGGTTTAAAGTGGGTTGAGGTCTTCAATTTACCATTCTCAATTGTAATTTTTAGGTCCAGAAAAGTGATCTCTGTGTTGCTGATTTCATGGGTGAATCTTAGGTTATGTGTATTGTTGTTCATGACGTGAATGGTATGCTCCAAATCCTCTCTTGAGCCCTTCCATATCATGAGGATATCATCTATGTATCTGTGGTACGAGACCAGGTCCGCGCCTGCTGGGCATGATTCCCAAAATATGAGTTTTGTAAGTTTTTTTGGTAATATAATGGAATATCCAGGTACCGATGATGTCTTAGTAACACGTTCTCCATCATGGGTATCCGGTACTATATGCTCAGCCTGTTTATAAATTATTCCATGTTCTCTAATTTACCAACATAGTGGTACAGATCTAGATCTTTAAAAGTTGTATATATTCCATTTTTGATGTTGTTTTAGGGGTTATGCACATATGTCATTTATATATCTTTTTGTGACATATTGACATTTATGTCTAAATTTTATGCACCCTCATCCGTATATGAGATTATTATAACCTTTTCTGTGTTAAAATAGAACACTCAGGTACCAATGATGTCTTAATAAAACATTCTCCATCACGGGCATCTGTTATTATATGCTCAGCCTGTTTATAAATTATTCCATGTCATTTAATGTACCAACATAGTGATATATATCTAGATTTTATATTTTGTATTACATCATAGATCATACCCCAATCTTGTCGTTTAACAAGGGTTTATATTCATTGTTACTTATACAGATATACAAATTTATAAACTTTTTTATATATTTTAGCCACTTTTCTATTATAACATTTTCTTAAACGGTTTTAAATTGGTATCAATTTCAATGTTTGATCACCATTTCCATAATAGATTTTTATTACGCTTCCTTTAGATACATACTTGTTAACCATTCCAATTAGATCTGATCCCCTTTTACACCGGATGGTAAACACAAAGATATGATAATCTACCTCCAGTAGCCAACCAGAAGTCTGAGTCACAACTTCCGGTTTGGCGATACTAGCCAACTTCCGGTTTGGCGATACTAGCCACTTCCGGTTAGACCTGTAAACAACGGCAATGGGTTACAACTCCTAACAGAACTTCCGGTTTGGCGAAACTAAATATTTCCGGTTAGAACAGAAGCGAACGGCAATAGGTTACCACAATCTATACATAATTTGAGGCATCATATAAATTCTTATATTTTGGGCACAACTTCATTTGTATACATATGGGTAATAAAACTTATTTGACAAATATGGGAATGCAAGAACTTAGACCTACTTCTGGTATAACATATCCGGTTTACAGGGTCAGTTGATCTGGTTCAGTACTTCTGGTAATCAATGTTTTTGCGCCAAAGATTTAATTTTTGGGCTACACCATAGATATAAAAGAGCTAACTCACCAACCATATACTAGTCTTGAGAAATACATATGGTGAGATACGTTTCAATTACACGTTATTTATTTAAACACTACTGTTCTATGTCTTTATTCTTTCTTTTTCACAGGATTTGAGGACCTTCACATTCATTGTTTATTGTTTTTTTGGTTATTTTATTTTATCTAAAGATTGGATTACCATCACGGAATATTAATTTTGATTTTTGATTTTCTAATTTTCCATATATTTTGCATCACTTTTTGATTTTTGGATATACACAGCTGTACTCGTTTTTTAATATATATTTTTTAATATATTTTTCATATATTGACACATTTTTCACATTCTGCATTTTTTGGGATTTTTTTTTTTTTTTAACACAGCATTGACTTTGTGGATTTTACATCATCTTCCTTTGTTTTGCACTTGCACTTTGGACAACACTTAGGAGGAGGACTGAGATATCACTTGATGAACTTTTGTACTAATGTGTATCTACTTACACTTGACATTGATTGCCTTATAGTTACTGCTTTTTCTTTTGTTTTGTATGTTTTCTATATTTCATATTGATTGTACGTTTTACTGCTATTTTTGCCTTACCTGTCTCTTTGGACTGTTATATTTTAAGATCATATGCTCTATCATTCAACATTAGGTGTATTTTAAGATTGCAGTCATCAAGCCATGGATCCATGGATTATTTTATGATACAGGTATACCTCACTTTACAGCGCTTCACTTCACAGCGTTTTGCTAATACAGCGCTCTGTGGAGCTGAAGTTCAACCTCCAAGAATTTTGAAACTGCTGTAATCTTCGTGAGATTGCGAGCAAAGTGACTGGCACCATTTTATTACTAAGTTCACTCTGTTTACAGCATTACAGTGCAATTGGCAAATTGTACTACAGTAATTGTCACTATTTTACATGTACAGTATTTATTGAATACTAATTGAATACTGTGCTGTGCTACTGTTAAACTAAACATAGCACTATTGCACACCTAATATATGTTAGTTCAAACATGTTTTCAAGTTTTTTAAACGCACTGGCAAGTGAAAAGAAAGCTAAAACTGCCTTGTTTCACTTTAAGGTGGTTTTCACTTCACAGCGGGCCTCCGTTCCCTAACCCGCTGTATGAGCGGGGTATACCTGTATATATATATTTTATGTAATTAATGTTATTAAATATACATAATTTTAAGACACCATATCCCCATTATTCTCTGTTTTTAGAATTTACATTTGATTTTAGACCTTGCCTTTGGTTAGGCGCTCCTTCAGCTTTTTTCTGTATATCCCCACATATGTAAAGAAGAGTTTATCCAGCACATTAATGTATACATCATGTTTATTTGTAATTATGGACACATGACTCCTACCTAAAGTTATGGCACAGTGAGTGAGGAACACCATTTGCTGGCTTTTGATGTTAAAAGGACATCAATATAATTCTTGCTTTTGTGTAAAATGTTGATTGTCCTAGGCTGCCTAGGAGGCGAAAACGCAATTTAAAAATGCTGCAAATTACATAACTGTTTTTTGCAGTTTTTCAGCATTTGCAGGTTACAGATTTTGCTTTTTGTCTCTCTAGTGAGTGTTGGATAAAACACAATCGACTAGATTACGAGTTGTGCAGTAAAAAAGCAGTGTTAACAGGTCCTAACGCTGCATTTTTACTCCGGGTGATATTACGAGTCTTGCAGGGGGTTAGTGTTAGGATTTTTTAAGGGTGTATTGGGTGGGTTTTATTTTTAGGTTAGGGTTTGGGCCTGCAATAGAGCTAACTGCCCTTTTAAGGGCAATGCCCATCCGAATGCCCTTTTCAGGGCAATGGGGAGCTTAGGTTTTTTTAGTGGTGGGTTTTACTGTTCAGGGGGGTTGTTTGTATTTTTTTTTACAGGTAAAAGAGCTGAATACTTTGGGGCAATGCCACTAAAAGGCCCGTTTAAGGGCTATTGATAGTTTAGTTTAGGCTAGGGTTTTTTTTTATTTTGTTTTGTTTTTTTAATTTTGATAGGTCTATTAGATTAGGTGTAATTAGTTTAAATAGCTTGTAATTTGTTTATTATTTTCTGTAATTTAGTGGGGGTTTTTGTACTTTAGCTAATTTAATTTATTTAATTGTTTTTAATTTAGTACATTTATTTAATTGTAGTGTAGTGTTAGGCGTTTTTGTAACTTAGGTTAGGTTTTATTTTACAGGTACTTTTGTATTTATTTTAGCTAGGTAGTTATTAAATAGTTAATAACTATTTAATAACTATTCTACCTAGTTAAAATAAATACAAACTTGCCTGTAAAATAAAAATAAACCCTAAAATAGCTACAATGTAACTATTAGTTATATTGTAGCTAGCTTAGGGTTTATTTTATAGGTAAGTATTGTTTTATAGGTAAGTATATTTTAAATAGGAATAATTTAGTTAATTATAGTAATTTTCTTTAGATTTTTTAAATTATATTTAAGTTAGGGGGTGTTAGGGTTAGACTTAGGTGTAAACATAACTTTTATTTCCCTATAGGAATCAATGGGGCTGCGTTACTGAGTTTTACGCTGCTTTTTTGCAGATGTTAGACTTTTTCTCAGCCGGCTCTCCCTGTTGATTCCTATGGGGAAATCGTGCACTAGCACGTACGACCAGCTCACCGCTGACTTAAGCAGCGCTGGTTTTGGAGTGCGGTAAGGAGCACAATTTTGCTCAACCCTCACTTCTTGCCTTTTAACGCCGGGTTTGTAAAAACCCATAATACCAGCGCTGTAGGTAAGTGAGCGGTGATAAAAAAAAACTGCTCATTAGCACCGCATAGCTCCTAACGCAAAACTCATAATCTGGCCGAATTTTTGCACAAAACAAGCAGAAGTAATTAATGTCTGTTTAATGGTTATGTATCTATTTGCAGCCATGACTGTAATCTAAACAAACTGACTTTTCTATATAGCACAACAGAAAAATTACCCCATTTTTCCAATATTGAACAATAATTTTAAAAAGATTGGAATGAAGGCCATAGTCATATGCTGGCAACAGAGCAATAATGAAATACTCAACACATTAGAGCATTTTCGTTTTACACTTTTATGGACTTAATAAATACCTTAGGTGTGTATATTATAAAATGATAAATTCATTATTTATACTTTTTGAGGATATATGGGCATACATTTTTTATATTTAATATCAAAAGAAATCCAGCAAACCTCCCAGGTGTATGTTCAATTTGAAATTTTATTGGAAAACCGTGCAAATAAAAAAAGTAAAACACAAAAATTTTCCCAGTAACCTGGAGCAAGTAAAGAGTTCGTCCTACGCGTTTCAGCAAATATCAGCCTTATTCATGGACATAATTCACTCATCACAAACATGTCTATTTATAACACACCCTTGTCATCAGGTGTGTAGGCCCCAGGTACTAATTAGTAAAGGGACAGACCTATACTATCACTATGTTAGATATAAGACAGACTAACTCTAATGAGCCTTTCATTTAGAAGGATTGTAACGTTATCATTCTAAGTATCAGCTATACATAACATACACAGAAAAATTTAAAAATTTAAATTCTCATTGATATATAACATTTTGGAATATATGTATATATAATTAACAAGGCATGTTGACTATAGGCATTTTATATAAAATAAAGAAAAAGAAAAATTCTTATATGTGAAAACTGCCTTCATTAGTACAAAACCCTTATACAAGAGATATACAATATTAATAATAGTATATGCAAATGTATAGATATATAATACAGAAAATAGATTATACTGAATGCATCACATAATAAGATACCATCAATAGCAATATAATATGCATTATATGCATGAATTGGCTCATATATGAGGAACTATAAAATATACTACAAAATATTGGTGTAGTGCATGGAGTAATGGATATATATATATATATGATTGGAAATTCTTAGTAACTTTTGTGAAACCACAGGCAATGCAATTGCTGTAATGACATCTATAGTGCCCTTTTACATTTAACCAGCTGTTGCTTTTTGTTTGTGTATTTCTAAGTAAACTTGGAGAAACTGCATTACCTATTGTGTAGCCTCTATGAGAAACAAAGTTACATCCCTTCTCTACCAGGTCTTTAAGGCTGTCTTCAGCAGTCAGGATAGGAAGGTGCTTTTTCACAATATCACATATTGCATTAAACTGTGCACTATATGTGGTTGCAAATGTAGGTCTGGAGCTATCAAAACGTTGTTTGTTAGCTAGGCTTTTATTGTCTAGGAGGAGGGTTTCTCTATCTAGTCTATTGACTTCTAAGAGAGCTCGATCAATTGTTTTTATATGATAGCCTCTCTCTAATAAATCCCTTCTCATTTTAATGCTCTCTGTTGTAAAAACTTCGTTATTGGTACAATTCCGTTTCAACCTTGTGAATTGTCCTTTAGCAATTCCAAAGCCCATATGTTTTGAATGATTGCTTCGGCCATGTAATATGGCATTGGCCGCAATTGGTTTTCGGTATAGAGTCGTCTTTATCTGTTGGGTATCAGTTTGACCCATCAGTAAAAGGTCTAAGTAAGGAATAGACTCTTTACTACTCTCGTATGTAAACTGTAAATTAGCGTCATTAGAATTGAGATATTGGACAAATTCCTCTAGTCTGGATGGACCCCCTGTCCAAATGAACAGGAGGTCATCAATATATCTTTTGTACATTGTGATCCAATCTCTGAAGTGATTTGAATCTCCAAAGACGTGGCACGCCTCCCACCAACCCATATATAGGTTGGCGTAGGCCGGGGCAAACTTTGCCCCCATAGCTGTGCCACGCCTCTGGAGATAAAAAGTCCCCTCGAATTGAAAAAAGTTGTGAGTTAACAAGAAATCTAAAGTTTGGATCAAAAAAGTCTTAAGTTGACTATCATAGTTGCTGAATCTATTCAGCATATATGAAATGGCTTCTAGACCTTTTTTGTGAGGAATAGCAGAATATAAACTAACTACATCTATAGTCAGCCATTCTGCTGTATCAGTCCAACATATCTCTTTTAGACATCCCAAAAGGTGCTTGGTATCTTTAAGATACGATGGAAGACTATACACTACTGGTTGTAGTAAAGATTCAATCCATGTCCAAATGTTTTCAAATAAAGATCCTATACCCGCCACAATTAGCCTTCCTTTCACCCCCTCCAAGGACTTATGGACCTTGGGGAGGTGATGGAATATGGGGGTAACCGGATTTAAAACATAGAGATAGTCTACAGTGCCTTGGTCCAAAATCCCCATCTCCAATCCATCATCCAACAGTGATTCAAGCTGTTGCCTGTACTTCTCAGTTGGATTATATCTAAGGATTTCATAGACATCAGCATCATTTAGTTGCCTACGAGCTTCCTCTAAGTATGACTGCCTATCCTGCACCACCACACATCCACCCTTATCCGCTCTCTTTATTACAATGTCTTCCCTAGATTTTAAATTGTTAAGGGCTTTAAATTGTTTTTCATTTAAATTTGGATAAGGGTGTCATGCGCCTTAAGTAGATCACATGCCTCTGTGAAATCTACTATGTCATATATCTTGGGAAGAGAATCATTAGAGTAAATAAGATCTAAATCTCTAATATTGTCTATTTCATCTTTTTTCCAGAAGAATTTCCTTAGTGTGAGGTCATGAACCATCTTATTTACGTCTACAATGGTATTGATAATGCTACATCAGTATTTTTAGATGTATTTTATTACTATTGCTAGTGTACCTTGTGACTATAGGGTCAATCCTGATATTACCTGTACTTTTAGGTTTTACAACTTGTTCACTTTGTGCTGGCAGTAAGCTTTTAAATGTTTCAGTATTGCCCTGATGTAAGGTATTCTTATCAGAGGGCTGTTCTAGAAATGTTACGTGCTTTTCCACTGGTGAAACTGTCCTGGCTCTATTTCTAGATCTAGATCTGTTATTAGTGACAGGATTACTGCGTGTGTGCCAAGTGTAGACCCTGTCATGTGTATGGTCTTCACTATCTCTAATAAATTTTTTAAGTTTAAAGTTATCCAACTCCACTTTAAACTTATCTATAGATTCTTTCAGCAAAGCGTCCATATCCCCATACTTGGGGAGCAACACATAATCATTAAGTTGTATTTGTAATTCAGACAGTTCATCTGTAGTTTTATGTAAGACAGTTTCTTTATAAGATATTATTAATTCCATTAGTCTCCTCGAACAGTCCGTTAAAATGGCATTCCATTTAGCAATAAAGGAAGAGTCATTTATCTGGAACGTGGGATACTTATTTAGACGTAACCCTCTGGGGATTAAACCCATCATAAGATATTTCTCTAGGGCACGTTTGTCCCACCATGTTTTATATTCCTTAATGAGGGTACGTTCCATATGTAAAAATATGTCACTCATAGATAAAGTCTCTTTCTGATTGACAAAAGTATCTTCAATTGTAAGCCTGTCCATTTCAATATGTGACAAAGGTCTGAGAGAATAAAGTTCACGGTTTTCCATGTTATCCATATTCCTAGCTCTCTGTTATCAAAGATATTTGTAAAGTATAAACAGAGAGCTCTGGACACTGTGTGTAAAGCAGTAAGGGTGTATACCAGTCGATCCGTCAGAGGAAAAATTAGCCGGTCAAAGCAAGTGGATAAAGTACAATCACTCCCCCTTTTGACAGCTCAAGACAATACGGTATAAACCCAGCAGTAATAATCCTTAAAGAAATGTAAAGTGATTTCATCTAGACTCACCAGCGCTAGTAGTTCTAAGCATATGTCAAGCAGCCTATTCAGCCTCCGGATCCTTCACCACTCCATGGGTCCCCGGGCCGGTACGAAGCACCTCTGGCTGCCGTTTGCTAAACTCTGCGGTGAAGTGAGTCTCAAACTTCGTGAATGCTCCCGCCTCTGTAGATGCCTGCTAACACACTTCGGCGTTCTGTGATGATGTCATCTGCCGGTCCGTAAGCCGGGTACTGTGCGCCTTCAGTCCTGGAAACGCCGAGGTTTAAGCTGGTTGGTAGACAGCAAGCAATATCAATATCAATATAAATTTAATTTGTTTAATACAAAAGAGGAGAAAGAGGTTTTGAGCTTTGGTTTAGGCTATGTACCTACCAATAAATTTAATTTGTTTAATACCATTGTAGACGTAAATAAGATGGTTCGTGACCTCACACTAAGGAAATTCTTCTGGAAAAAAGATGAAATAGACAATATTAGAGATTTAGATCTTATTTACTCTAATGATTCTCTTCCCAAGATATATGACATAGTAGATTTCATAGAGGCATGTGATCTACTTAAGGCGCATGACCTAGCTAAGGAATCAGTGGTAGATGAAATTCCACTTAAATGCACTCATGGAGGATATACACCAAAATCTATATTCTATCCAACTAGGGATAGAGGTCCGTTTTTAGAAGGTTTTCATCATAGAATCGAAGAAGACCTTTTTGCACTTTCTAATGACACTAAACACCCTTATCCAAATTTAAATGAAAAACAATTTAAAGCCCTTAACAATTTAAAATCTAGGGAAGACATTGTAATAAAGAGAGCGGATAAGGGTGGATGTGTGGTGGTGCAGGATAGGCAGTCATACTTAGAGGAAGCTCATAGGCAACTAAATGATGCTGATGTCTATGAAATCCTTAGATATAATCCAACTGAGAAGTACAGGCAAAAGCTTGAATCACTGTTGGATGATGGATTGGAGATGGGGATTTTGGACCAAGGCACTGTAGACTATCTCTATGTTTTAAATCCGGTTACCCCCATATTCCATCACCTCCCCAAGGTCCATAAGTCCTTGGATGGGGTGAAAGGAAGGCCAATTGTGGCGGGTATAGGATCTTTATTTGAAAACATTTGGACATGGATTGAATCTTTACTACAACCAGTAGTGTATAGTCTTCCATCGTATCTTAAAGATACCAAGCACCTTTTGGGATGTCTAAAAGAGATATGTTGGACTGATACAGCAGAATGGCTGACTATAGATGTAGTTAGTTTATATTCTGCTATTCCTCACAAAAAAGGTCTAGAAGCCATTTCATATATGCTGGATAGATTCAGCAACTATGATAGTCAACTTAAGACTTTTTTGATCCAAACTTTAGATTTCTTGTTAACTCACAACTTTTTTCAATTCGAGGGGACTTTTTATCTCCAGAGGCGTGGCACAGCTATGGGGGCAAAGTTTGCCCCGGCCTACGCCAACCTATATATGGGTTGGTGGGAGGCGTGCCACGTCTTTGGAGATTCAAATCCCTTCAGAGATTGGATCACAATGTACAAAAGATATATTGATGACCTCCTGTTCATTTGGACAGGGGGTCCATCCAGACTAGAGGAATTTGTCCAAAATCTCAATTCTAATGACGCTAATTTACAGTTTACATACGAGAGTAGTAAAGAGTCTATTCCTTACTTAGACCTTTTACTGATGAGTCAAACTGATACCCAACAGATAAAGACGACTCTATACCGAAAACCAATTGCGGCCAATGCCATATTACATGGCCGAAGCAATCATCCAAAATATATGGGCTTTGGAATTGCTAAAGGACAATTCACAAGGTTGAAACGGAATTGTACCGATAACTAAGTTTTTACAACAGAGAGCATTAAAATGAGAAGGGATTTATTAGAGAGAGGCTATCATATAAAAACAATTGATCAAGCTCTCTTAGAAGTCAATAGACTAGATAGAGAAACCCTCCTCCTAGACAATAAAAGCCTAGCTAACAAACAACGCTTTGATAGCTCCAGACCTACATTTGCAACCACATATAGTGCACAGTTTAATGCAATATGTGATATTGTGAAAAAGCACCTTCCTATCCTGACTGCTGAAGACAGCCTTAAAGACCTGGTAGAGAAGGGATGTAACTTTGTTTCTCATAGAGGCTACACAATAGGTAATGCAGTTTCTCCAAGTTTACTTAGAAATACACAAACAAAAAGCAACAGCTGGTTAAATGTAAAAGGGCACTATAGATGTCATTACAGCAATTGCATTGCCTGTGGTTTCACAAAAGTTACTAAGAATTTCCAATCATATACCACACAGAAGGTTTATGAGCTGGATACATATACCAATTGTAGCTCTGTCTTCGTAATCTATCTGATAGATTGCATGGAATGTAAAAAACAATATATTGGGTGTAGAAACAGGATTAGGGAGCACCTTAAAAATATCGAGCATGGTATTGAATACTCTGACCTTGCTAGACATTTTATACATGTCCACAATAAGATGGTGAACAGTCTAAAATGGCAAATCATTGACTATATCAAACCTGCCATACGTGGCGGAGACAGAGTATCTAAACTTTCACACAAAGAGGCTTTCTGGATATTCAAAATGAAAACTAGGATCCCAGATGGTTTCAACATAGTAGGTGATGTCATTAATTTCTGGAGGCATTAATAGATAGGAACCATATATATAATCTTATGATGTCTATTATGTTGCAGAACCTGTGAACACTTTTATTTAAGTGGGTTTTTGCCATATACTAGAGATGGATACACAGAAACAGTGCTCAGATAGGTCTACATATATTCCTTTTTGTCATGTGCTAGTATAGTTAATTTGATTTTTAAGTCATTTGAGTTTTAAATCATTTTAGGTATATTAATGTTAGAATTAGCTAAATGCATTCTGAACCATATAATAAGTATATATATATATATATATATATATATATATATATATATATATATATATATATATATATACATTACTCCATGCACTACACCAATATTTTGTAGTATATTTTATAGTTCCTCATATATGAGCCAATTCATGCATATAATGCATATTATAAGGCTATTGATGGTATCTTATTATGTGATGCATTCAGTATCATCTATTTTCTGTATTATATAGCTATACATTTGCATATACTATTATTAATATTCTCTTGTATAAGGGTTTTGTACTAATGAAGGCAGTTTTCACATATAAGAATTTTTCTTTTTCTTTATTTTATATAAAATGCCTATAGTCAACATGCCTTGTTAATTATATATACATATATTCCAAAATGTTATATATCAATGAGAATTTAAATTTTTAAATTTTTCTGTGTATGCTATGTATAGCTGATACTTAGAATGATAACGTTACAATCCTTCTAAATGAAAGGCTCATTAGAGTTAGTCTGTCTTATATCTAACATAGTGATAGTATAGGTCTGTCCCTTTACTAATTAGTACCTGGGGCCTACACACCTGATGACAAGGGTGTGTTATAAATAGACATGTTTTTGATGAGTGAATTATGTCCATGAATAAGGCTGATATTTGCTGAAACGCGTAGGACGAACCCTTTACTTGCTCCAGGTTACTGGGACAATTTTTGTGTTTTACTTTTTTTATTTGCACGGTTTTCCAATAAAATTTCAAATTGAACATACGCCTGGGAGGTTTGCTGGATTTCTTTTGATATTGCTTGCTGTCTACCAACCAGCTTAAACCTCGGCGTTTCCAGGACTGAAGGCGCACAGTACCCGGCTTACGGACAGGCAGATGACATCATCACAGAACGCCGAAGTGTGTTAGCAGGCATCTACAGAGGCGGGAGCTTTCACGAAGTTTGAGACTCACTTCACCGCAGAGTTTAGCAAACGGCAGCCAGAGGTGCTTCTTACCGGCCCGGGGACCCACGGAGTGGTGAACGATCTGGAGGCTGAATAGGCTGCTTGACATATGCTTAGAACTACTAGCGCTGGTGAGTCTAGATGAAATCGCTTTACATTTCTTTAAGGATTATTACTGCTGGGTTTATACCGTATTGTCTTGAGCTGTCAAAAGGGGGAGTGATTGTACTTTATTTTTTATATTTATCAACAATATGTATGTCTAAAAGAATAAACACAAATAAAATCTCATTGGATACCTATATTTAAAATACTGGAATTTAATTGAAGTCTTAAAGGGACACTGAACCCAATTTTTTTCTTTTGTGATTCAGATAGAGCATGCAATTTTAAGCAAGCTTTCTAATTTACTCCTATTATCAAATTTTCTTCATTCTCTTGGTATGTTTATTTAAAAAGCAAGAATGTAAGTTTAGATGCCGGCCCATTTTTGGTGAACAACCTGGGTTGTCCTTGCTCATTGGACAGCACCAATAAACAAGTGCTGTCCATTGTACTGAACCAAAAATTTGCTGGCTCCTAAGCTTAGATGCCTTCTTTTTCAAATAAAGATAGCAAGAGGACAAAGAAAAATTGATAATAGAAGTAAATTAAAAAGTTCTTAAAATTGCATGCTCTATCTGAATCATGAAAGAAAAAAAATTGGGTTCTGTGTCCCTTTAAGCAGGACTGCATGGTGCAAAGTGTTTATGCAAATATTTGTGAGTGATGGAGAAGGAAAAATGCAATAAACAAATAACTACTGTTTGCAAAGACTCATTATTTGCATATTTCTTATAATATAAACATAATTTATTGTGTATTCTTACATTGCTTGCAATAATAGTAAAAACTCAATTAAATGCATCCAGCAGATGAGCAATGTTTAATAGGAGGTGTAAGAATTCAGTACACATTTCATTAGATCCGTTTACGTTTTCATTATCATGCACAAGTGATAACGGATATAAATAATAGTTTGTGTGGACTATCTGATTATTTCTTAACGTGTTGATACTTTCTGCCAGAGCTGCATAAGGATATGGATGGTTTCAATTATGCTGCTGTCCCCTTAAATAAAATATATTTCTACAAAGAAATTGCACCAGCTCCTCAGTGTTTTATAGATCTGACTTTTTTATATTGCTGAGAAAGTAACATAACCTAGAGAATTTGTTAGTAGCGGGATGTGCAATAGAGTTTTGGTTTGTTGTTCCGCTCTTTTGTGATTAGCAAATTATTCTCAGAGTCTGATTCTGTTTGAGAATTGAGACTGATAAACATATATGTGTGTGTATGTGTGTGTATATATATATATATATATATATATATATATATATATATGGCACAACACTTTGTGGAGACTAGGGCCTCTAGTTATTAATGTCTGTCGGACCTGATCGGACAGAGCGGATCAGGTCCGACAGACATCGCTGAATACGGAGAGCAATGCGCTCGCCGTATTCAGCATTGCAACACCGCCCCCTGCAGACTCGTGCCCAATAGGCCGCCAGCAGGGGGGTGTCAATCAACCCGAACCTACTCGATCGGGTTGATTTCCGGCAAAGTCTGTCCGCCTGCTCAGAGCAGGCGGACAGGTTATGGAGCAGCAGTCTTTGTGACCGCTGCTTCATAACTGCTGTTTCTGGCGAGTCTGAAGAAACAGGGGCCATCAAGCTCCATTTGGAGCTTGATACATATGCCCCTAGATATGGGGTAGCTGATCTCCCCTCTATGCCCATTGATCAAGTGAAGAGACATCTTCAAGGTGGAGACATAAAAAAAGAGGTTATTATGTCTTGAAGCTGAATGAATTTACAGATAACAATCTTTGACACCAAGGTGCTTGAATAAAAGAGCACCCTTATCATGATTTTTTTCTGAAAGATGAAATATGACATTGCTGATGAGAATTTTGTTTATTAATGGCTATGATGCTATTGCTATAATGCTAGTAAAGTGTGTAGTGTCTACGCCAGACTCTTAGTGCCACCAGTTAGGTAGGTAGAGTTAGCATTCACTCTAGTTAAAGTTATTTGATTAGGCCAGATAAATATATAGGATTTGAATGTGGAGTAAAAAAAACAGAAGTGTACGGCATACAAACTTGCTGTCATATATTATGATTACGAACTATCTAGTGTGCTATTGATTCAAAAGGTTTTAAATGTTGTTATGGGATTAAATAAAATTGGCATATTGAGAACAGTGAAATAAAATGTGAGACACAATGTGCGGATTAAGCTGCAGCGATATTGCTGGTGGTGTTCTGGCGTTTGATGCATTGTTGGTCAGTTTCCATAGTAACGGTTGGTCTAATTTGGGTAGGAACATAAAAGGTAGTTGGTAATGCAGGTTGGACGCGCTTGGATTAGGTATGGTGTCACTTCCGGTTTTACAAACATGATGTTTGGTGGATCTACCGCAACTGTAAAGTAAGTTGTGATATTGATTATGTTTTTCTTTGCTATTGTAGATGTGATGTACCATTGATAAAGGCCTGACTCCCAGACCGAAACGTTGGGATAAAAATAAAGATACAATAGCAAAAAAGAAGATTTTTGATTGAGTGCTGTTATTGAATACATATACAGTATATATACATACATATATACACACACACACATATATATATATATATATAAACACATTTCAAGCCTCCCTGTTTTTTTCCAACTATATACAACAATATTATCTCATATCATTCAAGCATACATTTGATATTAAATATTAAACTATACAATCAAGCAGCAGTTAGCAGCCAGCAGGTTCTGTTAGTCCACATTCTGCATATATTATTGCACAAGAAAGTTCTTGTGCACAGCAGCCCCGTGCTCTTGTGTAGCCTGTCAATCACCCCATAGAAATGTGATTTAATTTTGTCACTTCTGAAGTGGTGGAGAGGTTATAAGGCAGAAGTCTTATGACTGTTGCTTTTTAACTTGCAGTAAGCCCTACAAGGCCTCCAAAGCAGCCTTCACTGATTGATAGATGGAGCCCAATAACTCTAGTAGGTCCAATGGTATTAAAAGACAACAAATATCTTGTAATTACACGACATTTCTGTTGTGTTGCTATAGAATAATATATCAGCCAAGTCTTAACATTTTCAAAATAAATTAACATCCTTTTTAACTGCAATTATTTTTCAATAACTAAACTCCACCCACCATTTGCCTTATTTGGAATAGCCAATATGAACTTTAGTCAGCAGGCTACCTGGCTAACCAGGTTCAGAAAGTTAGTATAAAATGCATTTATTTTCAATTGTTATAAGTTATAGCCAATAAGGGACAGATATCTAGTATAGATAACCTTGAAAAGTCAGCAGGTGCATTTCAAATACTGAGTTTTAAAAATTGCTAAATTTTCAAAACTAAATTACA
The DNA here is from genome assembly GCF_027579735.1 of Bombina bombina. Taxonomy (NCBI): domain Eukaryota; kingdom Metazoa; phylum Chordata; class Amphibia; order Anura; family Bombinatoridae; genus Bombina; species Bombina bombina. The sequence goes on from NC_069504.1 coordinate 617,613,435, forward strand.
TAAAAGAGGGCAATATAAATAATGAAAATTTGTTGCAAAGTAGTTTCATTATGCATAACTATATATGTGAGGGTGGTACTGGCACTAGGACCTAGTGACCCTGGAAATATGACTGAACTAAACTTAACAGTCCGGTGCTGCCCCTAGTAAATAAGTTAACAAAAATTTGGAGACGCTAAAGATTAGGGTTTAGTGAGCACTCTTTCCTGGTATAAGGGTAATTCTATAACAAATAACTTTTAATATTATGTATTAAAAATCAGGATACAACCTCTATATAGTGAATGGAACTTCACCAACCAAAACTATATTAAAATAAAATACATGCATTCACCCCCCTGTTTCCTGGCCAATAGCTGCAGTCGTCTGCATCAGGTGCCAGGGGTGAAAAAACATGAAATACCACTAATAAATTACACAAATTAGTTTCGGCCTAGATAGTGGCCTTTTTCAATGTGAGTGATAACAAGCCAAAGCCCTTAATGCCTACCCTTTAAATACGGTTCAAAAACCTTCATCCTCCAATCATGGTGCTGTTCAACGCCCTCCATATAGCCTATCCATGCTGTTTGTAGCTAGTTTATGGGTGTGTATTATTTGTGTTTATCATGATTGGTAGGCAAATGATGACATCGCATACCTAATGGGTGTAACTTATAAACAGAGTCTGACAGCTTAAGTGTATTCCCCAATCTGTGTTTTACGATCTATAATTCTAAGCATGTTAAATAACTTTCTTAGATATATATTCGCACAAGTGAAATAGTTAAAACTGGATTTGCTTTGAAGTGTATTCCCTATGAACTACTCTTAACTCTCAAGCAATGTAGTACATCGCGCAGCATCTGATATATCTGTATTGTTTACAACTGATATGTGGGTATGTTAAGTGATGCATATCATCGTTAGAAGGGAAGTACTGACATCACAAACAGGGGGTATGAGTGATTAGATAGACAGCTAATGTACTGTATATTACAAGGTACCGTTTATCAAAATATATGCGTCTAAGCATATCCCAATAATAACTAATTAATATACTCATATTGATATAATTCCCCTAATATGAAAATATTAGCTCCGGATTAGTTCTAACACTTATTTCCATGTGAACTCGTCCCAATGGGTAGGGTGAAACTGATGTCATAGAGTGGGCGGTTCAAGTAAACAAAAACCAAGCAGTAATTGTATGTTAAACGATCCACTGTAAGTGAATGTAAGTAGCCGCATATTCAAGTCACTACGTTATATGTACATATGTGGACCCTAGCCCATTATATGCAGTCATTTCAATCAGAATATGCATCAACATGCATTCCTTGTCTTATTATCCCGATGAGGTTATATGAACCTTTCCTGCGAGTGATGAAGACACAGTCTGCTAAGATATACACCCATGTCAGTCCTGGTATTGACCCATATACAGTGCTTACTAGCATCAGAAAATGTGAACTAATCAAAGAATGTGGATTAGCTGTTATGTCAATGTCATTTGTGGGCGGCATTTGGAGTGGATTAATAGTTAGCTATCATGTTTAATGAGAATGTGATCAGTACATATCATTGGACTAAAATCAAGTATGTATATGAGCCCAAGGGCGAATATGATAAAAAAAATAAAATTCAGTCCCCACCATTTTACTCATGTTTTATAAATGGTCTGATTATACTTGATGTAACAGATACTGCAACAGATAAGGATGATGTGTAATGATGTTGTTTTACAATGGTGATGATCTAGTAGAAGTTTGTAATGTATTTACCAATATATGGGCTGGTTAAACACATAGTAACCTGTGATCTGGTTATTACCATAAACCAAATATCATACCATAAAAATAAAAATTGATTAAATACACCTAATTACACAAATGGTGGAAAGTTCCTTCCATGGGGATAACAATTCATATCACAGATTATCTGATACTTAACATGATTTGGCTAATTTACATCCACTTAAGATACAGCAAATTTTTGCAAGATAAATGTGTATATAATCATTCATTGAAGAAAAACCCACAAATTATTGGTTTCATTCATCCCATGTGGCATGATTGAGTTTAATCTGAATATCCAATATGTCTCCTTTTGGAGCAGTATTTGTTTGCACCCTCCACCTCTAATACTAGGTTTCACTTTCTCCAATCCCCAACATTTAAAGGTTCCTGTGCTACCTCCATAGTTATATAGAAAGTGTCTAGTCACACTAGTTATTTGTTTGCCATTATCCAAGTCTTTACAGGCATTATGGATATTACTTAGATGTTCTGTCATGCGTTTACCCAATTTTCTAGTGGTCATCCCAACATAGAAATGTTCACATGAGCATGAAAAACAGTAAATCACATTAGTGCTTTGGCAATTGATATGTGTGTGTATCCTCCATTTTTTATGAAATATATCAATCATGAACTCTTTCTTAACCACGTGTTACACACCTTACAGTTTCCACATGGAACGGAGCCCATATGTAATGGTGGTTTTCTGGCATTTCTATTAAAGTGACTTGTGGTGAGACGGTGATTAAGATTGGGTGCTCTCCTAAAGGTGAATGAGGGTTTTTCTTAGTTGTTTATCTCCCAATAAGATATGCCAGTGTTTTTTTAACAATATCTGACAATGTATCACTTTGATGGTGTTATCTAAAATAAAAGTGTTTACTGTCCCTTAAAACGCCTAAAAACATCTTGGAGCCTTATTTTGTTTGTGTTTTTTGCTCCATCTTATGATGATTAAAATATAGACACTTAAACATATACTTATCTTGAGGATAAAGTATGGAATCTTTTTAATAGCACAAACTTAATAATTTTAGCCACTGTATTGTCACCTAGAAGAAAGGAAATAAGCCCCAGAGCTAATGAGCTGATCAATAAGATAATTTTATTTAAAGAGTTTTATAATGGGTCACTCTATTTTAATAGGGCCCTAGGCATGTGCCTTGGTTGTCTTTTTATTTATCCAGTAATGTTTTTACTGTGTGTAAAATGTATCTTCAAATCTTTAGTGAAAACGGCAGACTTATTATTTAACATTGTTCTGCTAATTTGATGGTTATTGTTTAGGTACAGATAAAGAACAGAGACTTTCTACAATTGTCCTTTAACAAAAGAAATCTGTGTATATTTTTTTTTAAGACAAATAGAAAAATGAAAGATACTGTTAGTTTCACTTTGAAATTGAGTCCATGATGAACAAGAGACTTGTCGCTGGCATGTTTGTCTCTGTGTATTCATGCCATTATGATTACAATGAGTGTGCATGACTGGGTCATTCTAGGTCCCTGGGGTTGTAAATGACAGGAACATAGACAGCTTGTAATAGAATGGTGGATCCCTCAGAAACTTAGCGCTTTGCATTAAGCCTCTGTGCTGCCACATCTGATCCCTACTTGGTATTCATACCCATTAGACTTATTCTATTCTCACAAATGCATGAAAATTAACAATTTATGCTCACAGAATTAATCTTTTTGCAATAAAACACAATATATGGAAAAACATCATTTCAGAGGCCACATTAACTCAAGGAATTCAATAAAACCCATGTAAGCCGATTCATTTTGGAATCTAGAATATTCACTACTAAAAAAAAGGCTGTAACTAAGTACTCACTTCATTTGAAAAACAAAAAAGGAGCTCATTTAACAAAATGCAGGAAGAAAGATGCAGGGACTAAAATATTCTCAGTTCACTGTCATATCTTTCCAGCTGTGCGCAGGTCTAGCCTCATCACGTTCCAAGAGGGGTAATTTTATCAGCCTATGGGCTGTCAAGCTATTATACATTAATCAAAGCTGACAGCACCATCCATTTTGCATGTTCATCTCTCCCCCGCAGGTACAGATCAATATAGTTTCACTTGCACTTAATGCATATATAAGTACTCTTGCGCCACTGCTTTTCAAACTCATGGGGATTCAATAAAGTTTTATCTCAAGATATGCTGCTATTCTATGATTAGAAATAAAACACCTTTATAAATAAATATAGCTTTATGAAGCATGCCCAATAGAAATATGAATCCTTTTCATTCTGCCCCCTGAGAAAATAAGAAGGTATAGTGCAAAGAAATAAAAGGGGCAATTGTGCTAGAAGCATATACAGAAAAAATATTTCAGATTAATTAATTGAAGGAGACAATGAGTTTCTCAATTAAAGAAACATGAAACCCCAAATTTTTCTTTCATCATTCAGACAGAGAAAACGCTCCAGTTTCTTCTTTGACAGTGACGTCAGACGTCGAACTTGTGGTCGGTTTAAACAACATCAACATCTTTCCACTGAGCGGAGGAGCCGGAACATAGACCGTGAGGGAATACAGCGCTTTTCAGCTGTTGATACTGGACAATACAGTTTTTATATGTAAAAGTTCATATGTGTAACTGTGTTCAAATATTTTGATTAAATTGTTAACCAGCTGTGCGCCTCTCTTATATGTTTTTTGAAGTAATTTAATGCAGTTCATGATAAACATATTCCCTATTTTAATGGTAAAATTACAATCAAATCAGACCTAATAAGAAATAATTATCTTCAGATCTTGTAAAATAATGGTGTAGCACTAGCCTTTAGCATACAGCTCTGTTACAGCAGCTATGTTAAATGCTATACAATAGATCTACACATTGCGGCCACTTTAGCCTTCAAAACAGCCTGACTTTGTCTAGGCATGGATTCAACAAAATGCTGAAAACATTGTAAACAATGCAGACATAAGTGTATCATGCAAATCGTAGAGATTCGACTAGATGTGCAATTCATTTCTGATAATTTTAGTTTTCGGACAAATTTAGTTTTCGGACGAATTTTGGCTGATTCGGCAGATCTAGGTAAATCCAAATTTCCAAATTGGCACCACAACTAAAATCCCCAAAAATTCAGAAAACGAATAAATCAGTTTCAGAATTTTAGGATTCATTCTTCATATTCATTTTAACTAATATATTCTAAACCACTGTCCCCCCACATCGCCAACACTAAATAAAACACTAACTAAAACCTATTAACCCCTAAACCGCCGTCCCCCCACATCGCCAACACTAAATAAACATATTAGCCCCTAAACTGTCATCCCCCCACATCACCAACACTAACTAAACCTATTAACTTCTAAACCGCCGTCCTCCTACATCGCCAACACTAACTAAACCTATTAACCTCTAAACTGCCATCCCCCCACATCGCCAACACTAACTAAACCTTTTAACCCCTAAACCTAACACCCCCTAACGTTAACATAATTAAAATAAACCTAAAATTAAAGTTAAAATATTAGTAACTACCTAGGTAAAATAAATACAAACTTACCTGTGAAATAAAAAAAAACTAAAAAAACAAACCTAACATTACTTGTTTAAAAAAATATATATATAAAACCTAACATTACTAAAAATAATAAAATCTAAAATTACAAAAGAATTAAAAACTACAATTGCTAAAAATACTTAACACTAAAATTACAAAAAAAATACCATTACAAAAAATAACAAATGAAATTATCCAAAATAATAAAAAAATTATTCCTATTCTAATACCCCCGTTTTAAAAAAAGAACCTAAAAAACTAAATAAAAAACCCTAATCTATAATAAACTACCAATAGTCTTTAAAATGGCTTTTTGTAGGTTATTGCCCTAAAGTTAACAGCTCTTTTGCAAATAAATTAAACCACATACCCCCTAACATTATAATCCCCCACCCCCAACCCCCCAAAATAAAAAATAAAACTAACTAAAAAAAAACCTAGTCTACCCATTGACCTGGAAAAGGCATTTGTATGGGCATTGCCCTTAAAAGGACATTGAGCTCTTTTTCAGCCCATTAAAAAAAAAAAAAAAACACCTCCCCAAAAAAAAACTAATACTAACCCAGAAATCGGTACTAACGATTGATAAAGTCCGGACATCCATCTTCTTCCCAGCAGCAAAACATCTTTATCCAGACGACTCCATCTTCATCCATCGTGGGTCCGGTATCTAATATCTTCATGGCGGAGCAGAGGTGGAGATCCATCGGTCCAACGTGGAGGTCTTCTTCATGCGATCGTCCGCCGCACACTGAAGATTGAATGCAAGGTAACCCTTTTATATTGGGATACCCTTGTATTCCTATTGGCTTTAAAATTTAAATCAACCAATAGGATGAGAGATGCTTAAATCCTATTGGCTGTTCAAATCATCCAATAGGATTTGAGCAGCTCTCATCGTATTGACTGATTTGAATTTTTCAGCCAAAAGGAATGCAAGGGTACCCCAATATAAAAGGGATTTCTTGCATGTAATCTTCAGTGTGCGGGGGACAATTGCATGAAAAGGACCTCCACGTCAGACCAATAGACCTCCGCCTCCACGCAATTACCGCTATGAAGATAGAAGATGCAGGACCCGCGATGCATGAAGATGGAGCTGCCTGGATGAAGATGTTTTGCCGTTGGGATGAAGAGCTTTCTCTGCAATAGTGAGTACCGATTTTGGGGTTAGTGTAATTTTTTTTGGGGGGTTGTTTTTTTAAAAATGAGGGATTTTTTTATTTTTAAAGGGCTGAAAAAGAGCTGAATGTCCTTATAAGGGCAATGCCCCTACAAATGCCCTTTTTCGGGGCAATGGGTAGATAAGGTTTTTTTTTAGTTAGATTTTTTTATTTTTGTGGGTTAGGGGTGGGTGGGTTATAATGTTAGCGGGTATTTGGTTTAATTTATTGGCAAAAGAGTTCTTAACTTTAAGGCAATGCCCTACAAATGGCCCTTTAAAGGGCTATTGGTAGTTTGTTATACTTAGGTTTTTATTTTATTTTGGGGTGTTTTTTTTTTTTTTTAAACGGGGGTATTAGAATAGGAATAATTTTTATTTTCCTGGATAATTTTATTTTGGCTAGACTACGAGTTTTGTCGGTAAAAACTTGCGTTGCTAACAAGCCTTTTTTTCCAGCGCTTACTTTAAACAACGCTGGTATTACAAGTTTTCTGAATGGCTGCGTTAGCCTCAGAAAAGTGAGCGTTGAGCAAATTTAGCGCCACTTCTCACTGTAATACCAGCGTTGCTTATGGTAGCAGTAAACTGGCTAAATCGTGCTCGTGCACAATTTCCCACTAGGAAACAATGGGGCTGAGACGGCTGAAAAAAAAAACACCTGCAAAAAAGCAGCGTTCAGCTCCTAACGCAACTCCACCCTTACATGAACCATGAGTCTAAACACCCCTAACCTTACACTTATTAACCCCTAATCCGCCACCCCGACATCCTCGCCACCTGCATTATATTATTAACCCCTAATCTGCCACTCCGGACACCGCTGCCACCTACATTATACCTATGAACCCCTAATCTGCTGCCCCTAACATCGCCGACACCTACATTATAGTTATTAACCCCTAATATGCCGCCCCAACGTCGCCGACAGGACATCACCACCACTATAATAAATGTATTAACCCCTAAACCGCCGCACTCCTGCCTTGCAAACACTATGAAATTTGTTATTAACCCCTAATCTGCTATCCCTAACATCGCCGCCACCTACCTACAATTATTAACACCTAATCTGCCGCCCCCAACGTCGCCGCTACTATATTAAATGTATTAACCCCTAAACCTAAGTCTAACCCTAACCCTAACACCCCCCTAACTTAAATCTATTTTTAATAAATCTAAATAAAATTACTAAAATTAAATAAATTATTCCTATTTAAAACTAAAAAAACTAAAATAAACCCTAATATAGCTACAATATAACTAATAGTTACATTGTAGATATTTTAGGATTTATTTTTATTTTACAGGCAAGTTTGTATTTATTTTAACTAGGTACAATAGTTATTAAATAGTTATAGCTAACTAGCTAAAATAAATACAAAATTACCTGTAAAATAAACCCTAACCTAAATTACAATTACACCTAACACTACTCTATAACTAAATTACGGGGGGAAAAAACAAGAAATTACAGAAAATAAAAAAGAAATTACAATATTTTAAACTAATTACACCTAATCTAATCCCCTAATAAAATAAAAAAAGCCCCCCAAAATAATAAAATTCCCTACCCTACACTAAATTACAAATAGCCCCTAAAAGGGCCTTTTGCGGGGCATTGCCCCAAAGTAATCAGCTCTTTTACCAGCCCTTAAAAGGGCTTTTTGCGGGGCATTGCCCCAAAGTAATCAGCTCTTTTAACTGTAAAATACAATACCCCCCAACATTACAACCCACCACCCACACACCCCTACTCTAAAACCCACCCGATCCCCCCTTAAAAATCCTAACACTACCCCATTGAAGATCACCCTACCTTGAGCCGTCTTCACCCAGCCGGGCACCAGTGGTCATTCGATGGGGCAGAAGAGGACATCCGGACCGGCAGAAGTCTTCATCCTATCCGGGCAGAAGAGGGCATCCGGACCGGCAGACATCTTCATCCAAGCGGCATCTTCTATCTTCATCCATCCGACGAGGAAAGGCCGATAGAATGCAAGGTCAATTCTATTGGCTCATCCAATCAGCTGGTTGAACTTCAATCCGATTGGCTGATTAACTCAACCAATCGGATTTTTCCTACCTTAATTCCGATTGGCTGATAGAATCCTATCAGCCAATCGGAATTCAAGGGACGCCATCTTGGATGATGTCATTTAAAGGACCAGCCATTCGTCGGGTAGTCATCGGCCTAGAAGGATGTTCCGCACCGGTGGTCTTCAAGATGGAGCCGTTCCTCGTTGGATGGATGAAGATAGAAGATGCCGCTTGGATGAAGATGTCTGCCGGTCCGGATGTCCTCTTCTGCCCGGATAGGATGAAGACTTCTGCCGGTCCGGATGTCCTCTTCTGCCCCATCGGATGACCACTGGTGCCCGGCTGGGTGAAGATGGCTCAAGGTAGGGTGATCTTCAATGGGGTAGTGTTAAGTTTTTTTAAGGGGGGATCGAGTGGGTTTTAGAGTAGGGGTGTGTTGGTTGTAATGTTGGGGGGGTATTGTATTTCTTTTTTTTACAGGTAAAAGAGCTGATTACTTTGGGGCAATGCCCAAAGTAATTTAGTTTATTTAATTTAATTGTATTTAATTGTAGGTAGTTTAGGTAATTCATTTAATTATAGAGTAGTGTTAGGTGTAATTGTAACTTAGGTTAGGGTTTATTTTACAGGTAATTATGTATTTATTTTAGCTAGTTAGTTATTAAATAGTTAATAACTATTTAATAACTATTGTACCTAGTTAAAATAAATACAAACTTGCCTGTAAAATAAAAATTAATCCTAAAATAGCTACAATGTAACTATTAGTTATATTGTAGCTATATTAGGGTTTATTTTATAGGGCCTAGATTTAGAGTTGGGCGGTAGCCGTCAAAACCAGCGTTAGAGGCCCCTAACGCTGTTTTTTACCGCCCTCTGCTATTTGGAGCCAGTCATTAAAGGGTCTAACGCTCACTTTTCAGCCGCGACTTTTCCATACCGCAGATCCCCTTACGTCAATTGCGTATCCTATCTTTTCAATGGGATCTTTCTAACTCCGGTATTTAGAGTCGTGGCTGAAGTGAGTGTTAGAAATCTAACGACAAAACTCCAGCCGCAGAAAAAAGTCAGTAGTTAAGAGCTTTCTGGGCTAATGCCGGTTTATAAAGCTCCTAACTACTGTACTCTAAAGTACACTAACACCCATAAACTACCTATGTACCCCTAAACCGAGGTCCCCCCACATCGCCGCCACTCGATTCATTTTTTTTAACCCCTAATCTGCCGACCGCTACCTACTTTATACTTATGTACCCTAATCTGCTGCCCCTAACACCGCCGACCCCTATATTATATTTATTAACCCCTAACCTGCCCCCCACAACGTTGCCGCCAGCTACCTACAATAATTAACCCCTAATCTGCCGACCGCAAAGCGCCGCTACTTACATTATCCCTATGTACCCCTAATCTGCTGCCCCTAACATCGCCGACCCCTATATTATATTTATTAACCCCTAACCTGCCCCCCTCAACGTCGCCTCCACCTGCCTACACTTATTAACCCCTAATCTACCGAACGGATCTCACAGCTACAATAATAAAGTTATTAACCCCTAATCCGCCTCACTAACCCTATAATAAATAGTATTAACCCCTAATCTGCCCTCCCTAGCATCGCCGACACCTAACTTCAAGTATTAACCCCTAATCTGCCGATCGGAGCTCACCGCTACTCTAATACATTTTTTAACCCCTAAAGCTAATTTTAACCCAAACCCTAACACCCCCTAAGTTAAATATAATTTTATTCTAACTAAATAAATTAACTCTTATTAAATAAATTATTCCTATTTAAAGCTAAATACTTACCTGTAAAATAAACCCTAATATAGCTACAACATAAATTATAATTATATTATAGCTATTTTAGGATTAATATTTATTTTACAGGTAACTTTGTATTTATTTTAACCAGGTACAATAGCTATTAAATAGTTAAGAACTATTTAATAGCTAAAATAGTTAAAATAATTACAAAATTACCTGTAAAATAAATCCTAACCTAAGTTACAATTAAACCTAACACTACACTATCAATAAATAAATTAAATAAACTACCTACAATTATCTACAATTAAACCTAACACTACACTATCAATAAATTAATTAAATACAATACCTACAAATATCTACAATTAAACCTAACACTACACTATCAATAAATTATTTAAATAAAATATCTACAAATAACTACAATGAAATAAACTAACTAAAGTACAAAAAATAAAAAAGAACTAAGTTACAAAAAATAAAAAAATATTTACAAACATTAGAAAAATATTACAACAATTTTAAACTAATTACACCTACTCTAAGCCCCCTAATAAAATAACAAAGCCCCCAAAAATAAAAAATGCCCTACCCTATTCTAAATTAAAAAAGTTCAAAGCTCTTTTACCTTACCAGCCCTGAACAGGGCCCTTTGCGGGGCATGCCCCAAAGAATTCAGCTCTTTTGCCTGTAAAAAAAACACATACAATACCCCCCCCCCCAACATTACAACCCACCACCCACATACCCCTAATCTAACCCAAACCCCCCTTAAATAAACCTAACACTAAGCCCCTGAAGATCTCCCTACCTTGTCTTCACCTCACCGGGTTCCGATCTGTCCAGAAGAGCCTCCGATGTCTTGATCCAAGCCCAAGCGGGGGGCTGAAGAGTGACGTCCATCCTCGGGCTAAAGTCTGGATCCAAGCGGCGGCTGAAGAAATCCATCATCGGCTGAAGTCGGAAGTCCATCATCGGGATGAAGTCTTCTATCAAGCCGCATCTTCAATCTTCTTTCTTCTGGAGCGGAGCGGAGCCATCTTCTTTCCAACCGACGCAGAACATCCTCTTCAACCGACGCCTACTCGCCGAATGACGGTTCCTTTAAATGACGTCATCCAAGATGGCGTCCCTCGAATTCCGATTGGCTGATAGGATTCTATCAGCCAATCGGAATTAAGGTAGGAATATTCTGATTGGCTGATGGAATCAGCCAATCAGAATCAAGTTTAATCCGATTGGCTGATCCAATCAGCCAATCAGATTGAGCTTGCATTCTTTTGGCTGTTAATGTTAATGTTTGAAGTTAGGTGTCGGCGATGTTAGGGAGGGCAGATTAGGGGTTAATACTATTTATTATAGGGTTAGTGAGGCGGATTAGGGGTTAATAACTTTATTATAATAGCTGTGCGGTCCGCTCGGCAGATTAGGGGTTAATAAGTGTAGGTAGATGGAGGTGACGTTGTGGGGGGCAGATTAGGGGTTAATAAATATAATATAGGGGTCGGCGGTGTTAGGGGCAGCAGATTAGGGGTACATAGGGATAATGTAAGTAGCGGCGGTTTACGGAGCGGCAGATTAGGGGTTAAAAAAAATATGCAGGGGTCAGCGATAGCGGGGGCGGCAGAATAGGGGTTAATAAGTGTAAGGTTAGGGGTGTTTAGACTCGGGGTACATGTTAGAGTGTTAGGTGCAGACGTAGGAAGTGTTTCCCCATAGACAACAATGGGGCTGCGTTAGGAGCTGAATGCGGCTTTTTTGCAGGTGTTAGGTTTTTTTTCAGCTCAAACAGCCCCATTGTTTTCTATGGGGAAATCGTGCACAAGCACGTTTTTTAAGCTGGCCGCGTCCGTAAGCACCTCTGGTATCGAGAGTTGAAGTTGCGTTAAATATGCTCTACGCTCCTTTTTTGGAGCCTAACGCAGCCATTCTGTGAACTCTCAATACCAGCGGTATTTAAAAGGTGCGGCCAGAAAAAACCCAGCGTTAGCTACGCACCCCTTTGGCCGCAGAACTCTAAATCTAGGCGTAGGTATTTAGTTTTAAATAGGAATAATTTATTTAATTACAGTAATTTTATTTATATTTATTAAGGGGCGTGTTAGGGTCAGGGTTCAACTTAGGTTTAGGGGTTAATACATTTAATATAGTAGCGGCGACCTTGGGGGTGGCAGATTAGGGGTTAATAATTGTAGGTAGGTGACGGCGATGTTAGGGACGGCAGATTAGGGGTTAATAACAAATTTTATCGTTTTTGCGAGGCGGGAGTGCGGCGGTTTAGGGGTTAATACATTTATTATAGTGGTGGCGATGTCCGGTCAGCAGATTAGGGGTTAATAATTGTAGTTCGGTGGGGGTGACTTTGGGGGGGGGCAGATTAGGGGTTAATAAATATAATGTAGGTGTCGGCAATGTTAGGGGCAGCAGATGAATGGTTCATAGGTATAATGTAGGTGGCAGCGATGTCCGGTCGGCAGATTAGGGGTTAAATAATTTTATTATAGTATTTGTGATGTGGGGGGGGCCTCGGTTTAGGGGTTAATAGGTAGTTTATGGGTGTTAGTGTACTTTTTAGCACTTTAGTTAAGAGCTTTATGTTCCGGCGTTAGCCCATAAAACTCTTAACTACAGACTTTTATTTGCGGTAGGAGTCTTGGAGGTAGAGGCTGTACCGCTTACTTCTTCCAAGACTTGTAATACCAGCGTTAGGAAAATCCCATAAAAAAGATAGGATACGCAATTGATGTAAGGGGATTTGCGGTATGGAAAAGTCGCGGAAGAAAAGTGAGCGGTACACCTGTACCTGCCAAACTTGTAATACCAGCGGGCGTTAAAAAGCAGCGTTAGAACCCCTTAACGCTGCTTTTTAAGGCTAACGCCAAACTTGTAATCTAGCCGTTTGTTATTTTTTGTAATGGTAGTTTTTGTTATTTTTTGTAACTATAGTGTTTATTATTTTTTGTAATTGTAGTTTTTATTTTTCGGAATGTTAGGTTTTATTATTTTTAGTTATGTTAGGTTTTTAATTTTTTTGTATTATTTCTTTTTTAAACAAGTAATGTTAGTTTTTTTTTTAATTTAGCTTAGGTTTTAATTTTATTTCACACGTAAGTTTGTATTTATTTTAAATATGTAGTTAGTAATTGTAACTTTAATGTACGTGTATTTGGGATGTTAAGTTTAGGAGTTAATAGTTTAATTTAGGTAGTTGCGATGTGGGGGATGGCAGTTTAGGGGTTAATAGCTTTATTTAGTGTTTGCAATGTGGGGGGCGGTTTAGGGATTAATAGTTTAATTTAGGTAGTTGCAATGTGGGGGGACGGCGGTTAGGGATTAATAGCTTTATTTAGTGTTGGCGATGTGGGGGGACGGGGGTTTAGAGGTTAATAAGTTTATTTAGTGTTGGCTATGTGGGGGGACAGAGATTTAGGGGTTAATAGCTTTATTTAGTGTTGGCAATGTGGGGGGTGGGGGTGGCGGTTTAGAGGTTAATAGTTTTTTTTATACAGCTGTATTACAGTAGATTGGCTAAAAAAATAGTAAGTTTCCACGGGGGGTCTTGTAAAGGAAAAATAACTGAGCTAACACCAATGGTTATGTATAGGCATCAATGATTTAATTTTATTAGGACAACTCAACCCTAGATTGGGATGACTGAAGAAAAAATGCCTCTTAATACAAGAAAACGAAATTGTAAAGAAAATGGCCTCTAGTTATCAAAGTCTGGCGGACCTGATCCGACAGCGCGGATCAGGTCCGCCAGACTTCGCTGAATACGGAGAGCAATACGCTCTCCATCAAGCTGCATACGGAGCTTGATACATATGCCCCAATGTGTCATAAAGTGATTTGTAAAATGTAACTTTTATTAATTCACAATTTAAAAAAAAAGACAGCTTAGAATAAATAAATATCCTGATAGCTGCCCACGTACAGGAGCAAATTAAAAGCACATCCGCTATGGTGTATGTGAAAAATAGTTACTCTAAGTAGATTATAAAGGTCGTCAAGTAAATACCCAAACATATACTTATATTGGTTTATATTTTTAATTTGCTCCACTATGGTTGTTTAAACGATAACAATAGTTAACTATAGCTTTACTCTTCTATAATTACTACGTTGGTCTCTGAGCCTTAGGGCTTTTAGACATATTCAAATAATTTCTTTTTAAAAAAATATATATATTACCTGGGTAAGCGAGCTACACTACCCGTAGCTAATTCAGTGTTGGTAGAAAAGGTGTAATTTTATATCTAACAGCAGATTTCTAATAATAATATCACTTAGTCCAATATATCACCTGTGTTGATCTAAATAGAGTTTTCATAAGATGTTCGGCGGATAGTGCTACCGGCTCTGTGGGAAACATGGTTAAACTATTGGCATTTATACTAATAATAATCTGTGGGATTAAGCAAGTGGTGTTACTACCACCAAACCAAAGACCATTTTTATAACTAATTTAATATCACAGTGATATAACTACTCTACCTGATCTAGCAGTAGCAATTAGCAAGCCATTAACACAGCTGAAAAGCGATTCTTTTGTTATAGTATTGTAATAATAAACACAACTATTATTTCAAGTCTATAATAGATGCTGCAGTACTTCTTTCCATCAATCCCAGCTTTATATCTAATTTTTACTTTATAGCATATGTTACTAAACATACGCTAGTTGAATAAAATCGGTGGTACACAGCAGGACCAGCACTGACCTCCCAGACCATATACTGTATCTATATATCCAGAGACTTTCTCTGTCAAACCAATAACCACATGCTGTTATTTCTTGTTGCAACAAGTGATACAATACATAATGGCTTAACCCCTTTATAATATTAATATAGGGGCTAGTATAAACCGTTGTAAATTGAAACCCAGTTTATAATGTAAGTCAATGGGAAGTGAGGGAGATAGGTTCCAGGCCCCTCTCAAAATTGTCATAAGTAACACCTAATACATTATTTTTAAAGCTTTGAAATGAAGACTTTAAATGCTAAACAGCATTATAAACCTAATAAAATAATCACACAATCTAGAATATATAATTAAACTAAGTTAAATGAACAAAAACATTTGCTAAACAGCATTATAAACCTAATAAAATAATCACACAACACAGACTTTACTTGCATTTTTCTGCAAACAGTTCTTTCTATGCATTCCAATCTGGACTGATTTATAGACAGGAAGATCTTGTTCCTTTGAAGTCTGCTCGATAGCTCAGGTCTGCTTAAACTGATTAATTTCAGCTTGCTTGGCTTTGCTGCAACACAAGCGGAAAGCTCCACCTACTGGCTATTTTAATAAATGCACTGCTTCTCAATGCTTTTCAATAGCAGTCACATGACTGGAAAAAAAGGTTGTTATTCTGAAACGGTGTAAATTGAACCGTTGTAAAATGAGGGCCACCTGTATAGGCAATATTGCAATATAAGTATATGTTTGGGTATTTACTTGACGATGTTTATGATCTACTTAGAGTAACTATTTTTCACATACAACATACCGGATGTGCTTTTAATTTGCTACTGTACATGGGCAGCTATCAGGATATTCATTTATTCTAAGCTGTCTTTTTTTAAATTGTGAATTAATAAAAGTTACATTTTACAAATCACTTTATGACACATTTTCTTTACAATTTAGTTTTCTTGTGTTTAGAGGCATTTTTTCTTCAGTCATCCCAATCTAGGGTTGAGTTGTCCTAATAAAAATAAAAGCTTTATTTAGTGTTGGCAATGTGGGGGCGACGTTTAAAGGTTAATAGCTTTATTTAGTGTTGGTGATATGGGGGGACGGCGGTTTAGAGGTTAATTGGTTTAGTTAGTGTTGGCGATGTGGGGGGACGACGGTTTAGGGGCTAATAGGCTTATTTAGTGTTGGAGATTTGGGGGGACAGCGGTTTAGAGATTTATAGGTTTAGTTAGTGTTGGAGATGTGGGGGGACAGCGGTTTAGAGGTTTATAGGTTTAGTTAGTGTTGGCGATGTGGGGGGACGATGGTTTAGAGGTTAATTGGTTTTTAGTTAGTGTTGGCGATGTGGGGGGACGGCAGTTTAGATAATTTGGTTTCAGCATATTCCTTATGTTAAGTTAAATCGTTTTTCGTATTCATTCGTTATTTCGGATCCATTCTTTATTTATAGTCATTATTATATTCTAAACTTTATGAATATGAATAAAGAATAGATCCGAAATAACAAAAGGATACAAAATAACAAATGGATCCAATAAACCATTTAACTTAACATACCTAATTTGGTGAAACAAAATTATTGATTTAACTTAACTAATTTGCCAAAACAAACACCTAGATTACGAGTTTTGAGCGCTATAGGAAAAATAAAGAATGCCACAAAAGTGGCGTTATTTAACCTCCTATAGCGCTGCCATTACAAGTTAATAAAAACCTGGCTTGTGCGGGCGATATAGCTGCGTTGAGCTCCATACCGCACACAAAAGCAGCACTGTTTTTTTTCACGTGCTCATGCACACTTTCCCCATAGACATCAATGGGGAGAGCCGGCAAAAAAAAGTCTAACACCTGCGATCGTGGAAACAAAAGCTCCGTAACGCAGCCCCATTGATGTTTATGGGGAAAAAGAAACTACAGTTTAAACCTAACACCCTAACATAAACCCTAGTCTAAACACCCATAATCTGCTACCCCCGACATCGCCGATGCCT
Source organism: Bombina bombina (assembly GCF_027579735.1). Taxonomy (NCBI): domain Eukaryota; kingdom Metazoa; phylum Chordata; class Amphibia; order Anura; family Bombinatoridae; genus Bombina; species Bombina bombina. Next base: position 617,630,411 of record NC_069504.1, read on the forward strand.
GCCTACATTTATTAACCCCTAATATGCCGCTCCACATATCGCCACCACATAAATAAAGCTATTAACCCCTAAACCTCTGGCCTCCCACATCGCAACAACCTAAATTAAACTATTAATCTGTAACCCTAACATAACCCTAACCCTAACGTAACCCTAAACCTAACACCCCCTTACTTAACATAATTAAACTAGATCTAAATTAAATTTATACAACACTATAAGAAAAGAAAAAAAGCCTCAATCTAATATTAGGCCTTTAAAAAGACAGGGAATACAGCACTCTTTACATTTATATAAAGCACATATTTACTGAGGAATAAGTGTTACTTTTTACCAAATAGATCTAAATTAAACTTACAATTATTAACTGAATAAACCTATTAACCCCTAAACCGCCAGCCCCCCACATCGCAACAACCTAAATTAAACTATTAACCCCTAACCTTAAACCTAAACCTAACACCCCCTAACTTTAAAATAATTAAAATAGATCTAAATTAAATTTACAATTATTAACTAAATAATACCTATTTGAAACTAAATACTTACCTGTAAAATAAAACCTAAGCTAGCTGCAATATAACTAATAGTTACATTGTAGCTAGCTTAGGTTTTATTTTTATTTCACAGGTAAGTTTGTATTTATTTTAACTAGGTAGACTAGTTAGTAAATAGTTATTAACTATTTACTAGCTACCTAGCTAAAATAAATACAAACTTACCTGTGAAATAAAACCTAACCTGCCTTACACTAAAACGTACCATTACAAAAATAAAAAAACCTACCATTACAAAAAAATAAAAAAAACTACCATTACAAAAAAACCTAAATTATCCAAAAAAATAAAGATTATTCCTATTCTAATACCCTTAAAAAAACACCCCAAAATAGGGCATTGCCCTGAGTTAAACAGCTCTTTTGCTCCAATAAAAATACAAACACCCCCTACCACTATACAAACCCCCACCCCCAAACTACCAAAGGCCCTTAAAAGACTGGAACAGCCAATAGAATGAGAGCTCAATCCTTTTGGCTGATTGGAACAGCCAATAGAATGAGAGCTCAATCCTATTGGCTGATTGGAACAGCCAATAGGATTTTAGCAGCTCTAATTCCTATTGGCTGATTGAAATCTTTCAGCCAATAGGAATGCAAGGGACACCATCTTGGATTGCGTCACTTGCATTGAAGAATCAGTATACGGTGGCGACCGTATGTAGAGGGTGCTCCATGCTGGATGTCTTCAGGATGGACCCACTCCGTGCCGGCTGGATGAAGATCGAAGAGGCCGGCTGGATGAAGACTTCTTGCCGCATGGATGAGGACATCGCCGGCTGGATGAAGATAGAGGAGGCCTCCTGGATGAAGACTTCTTGCCGCATGGATGATGACTTCGTCGGCTGGATGGATCCTTCAAGCGGGACTTCAACAACTGTAAAAGGATTGTCTGGGGTTAATGTTAGGTTTTTGTAAGGGGTTTTTTTAGATTAGGGTTTGGGCAATGTAAAAGAGCTAAATGCCCTTTTAAGGGCAATGCCCATACAAATGCCCTATTAAGGGCAATGGGTAGCTTAGGTTATTTTAGATCGTTTTTTTTATTTGGGGGGGTTGGTTGGGTGGTGGGTTTTACTGTTGGGGGGTGTTTGTAATTTTTTTACAGGGAAAAGAGCTGATATCTTTGGGGAAACGCCTCACAAAAGGCCCTTTTAAGGGCCATTGGTAGTTTATTGTAGGCTAGGGTTTTTTATTTTGGGGGGGCTTTTTTATTTTAATAAGGCTATTAGATTAGGTCACGGTGTAATTCTTTTTTATTTTTGATCATTTGTTTGTAATTTTTGAAATTTAGTGTTTTGTTTGTTTTGTAATTTAGTTAATTGTTTTTGTAATTAGATACTTTTTTGTAATTTCTAGAGTAGTGTTAGGATTTTTTAATGTGTAGTTTTATTTAATTGGTAGTTAGTTTAATTTTACTTTAATAATTATATTAGTTTAATTGTTAGTTTCAAATTATTTTTTTAAATTCGACAGGTAAGTTTTAATTTAATTTAAGATAGGGAAATTGTAATTTTAATATAAAGTTTGGGGGTTGTTAGGTCTAGGGGTTAATAGTTTATTTTAGTATATTCCATTGGGGAGGCTTTTGGTTTAGGGGTTAATAGTTTATTTTAGTTTATTTCGTTGTGGGGGGCTTTCGGTTTAGGGGTTAATAGTTTATTTTAGTTTATTTCGTTGTGGAGGGCTTTCGGTTTAGGGGTTAATACTTTATTTTAGTTTATTTCTTTGTTGGGGGCTTGCGGTTTAGGGGTTAATAGGTTTATTATAGTGGTGGTGTGGGGCGGACGGCAGATTAGGGGAGGGCAGTGGTTTAGGGGTTCATAGGTTTATTATAGTGGCGGCGATGCCGGGGAGCGGTGGAATAGGGGTTAATACATTTTATTATTGGCGGCAATGTCGGGAGCGGCAGATTAGGGGTTAATGAGTTTATTATAGTGTTTGCGATGCGGGAGGGCCTTGGTTTAGGGGTTAATAGGTAGTTTATGGGTGTTTAGTGTACTTTTTAACACTTAATTATAAGTTTTATGCTACAGCTTTGTAGCGGAAAACTCATAACTGCTGACTTTAGATGGCATTATGGATCTTGTCGTTTTAGACTGTAACGCTCACTTTTTAGCCTCACCGCAAATCTCATAATACAGCAAATAGCCATTTCTAGCTCATCAAACATTTTCAATTAGATTGAGATCCAAAGACTGAGCGGGCCACTGCAGCAAAGAAAAGTAATTATCCTATTCCAGGAACCATCCCATAGTGATGCATTCTTTGTGCACCAGCTCATTATCCTGCTGGAAGTAACCATCTGTCTGAGAATAAACTGTCAACATAAATGGATGCACTTGGTCAGCATCAATTTTTAAGTACGCTGTGACGTCCCGACGTGCATGTAGGGGTATCAATAGACCCAAAGGTGTCAGGAGAACATTCCCCACACCATAACACCGCCCCCACCACCTTGCGCAGTTTTCATCAGACATGATGTGTCCATGGATTCATACAGTTTTCATACATTCAGAACCATCCAGAAACATCACGCACTAGGAACTTCGACTCGTCAGGCAAAGCGGCCTTTTTCCAGTCTTTGATGTTCCAGTGCTGGTGTTGTTGTGCCCACAGAATGCATGCTCTCTTGTTCTTCTCTGATAAAAATGACAACTGATGTGGCCACCAGCTGTTGTAACCCAGTAGGGACAAGGTGCGCCTAGTGGTGCATTTCAATATGTTTTTCTCCACACCACGGTTGAATTCTGATGTGATTCACGAAATTGTGGCCTATCTGTTTGCTTGCACAAGTCTAGCCAGCCTCATCTGACCTCTCTCATCATCAAGCATTTTTCTTCCACAGGGCTGCTGCTAACTAGATGGTTTTTGTTCATTGCACCATTCTCGATACACCCTTGAAACTGTGGTATGTGAAAAGTTCAGGAATACTGTCATTTCAGCTACGCTTCGTCCAGCACGTTTTGCACCTACTTTCATACCATGTTCAAAGTCCATTAGATAACCACTCTTCCCTATTCTCGCTGCGGTTTGTATGCTTAACCAACAGTAGGAAGGTTGATCTGCTGTATTTTTACCAAAACTGTGGTCATGTGACTTGCAACGTTGTGAAACTAACCATTTGTGTGCACAGCAGGGCTGTACCTAATAAACAGAACTGAATTCCCCAGAAAAATGTTTAATCATTCATAATACAAAAACATTGCAGTATACTTTTATTATTTATTGTGCCTGTTTTTTCTGTAAATATTGTTTTAGCCAGAGAGGCTAAATTGGATACTGCACATTTCAGGACCCTTGCTCTATAATATTCTACACAGTGGGATAGATTCATAGATGCTCATTATACTGCTGTAGGGGACTCATTTTTCGGGTTAGAAGTTATTTGAAATTCATAGTGACTCATTCAACCTATATTTTCTAGCTGATTCCTAGTGGGTCTTCCCTCCACAAACATATATAGTTATGTTAAATTTCCCAATACATGATATCTCACACAGCAAATCTTAACCACAAGAAATGCTGAAAAAATAATAAATAAAACTGCAAGACTTTGGAAACACATTTGCAAATGTTGATCGTTAACGTACAATTGTTAAATATTTGCATGTTTGTATATTAAAGTCAGCATTCATCTAGGTAGTCTTGCAGATCTGAAAATGGGGCTGACCTTGGGTGTTCTTGAGTGTCCCATGGTATTCTCGGGGTGTGGTTAGGATTTTCCACCTTAACGGGAAATCAGCTAGCGGGATTTAAAAAGAGGCAATTGCCTGTAACTTACTATATATTTGCTTTCCTGATTTGTTTTACAAGTTTTCTTTTGTTCATGTGTTAAAGTGATAGTTTTATATGGATTACTGTTTTTTAGTTTTTATTAGTTAGTTTGGATTTTTTTTTAAAAGAATTTTGTGATGTCGATATGCTTGACAGTGTAAGTTGTTCTATGCCATTGAAAGTTAAAGGACTAGTAAATACTATAGATTTGCATAATCAAGAGATACGTTATAAAAAGACAATGCAATAGCCCATAGTCTGAACTTCAAAGGATTAGTAGATTTTTTTCTGACAAATGTCAAAGTTATGTCTATTTCCATACTTCCTGTATAATGTGACAGTCATCGGCCAATCACAAATGCATATACATATATTCTGTGAATTCTTGCACATGCACAGTAGGAGCTGGTAACTCAAAAAGTGTAAATATAAATAGGAAGGCTAGGCGGACAAAGTCCGCTTCCACAAACCTATCCGCCCATAATCACGGCCAGTGTGTATCAATACATTGCCCGCATTTCACTTGGCAGAAGTGGCTGCTTGTGCAATGCTGCCCCCTGCTTAAGCGCGGTTTTTATTCCGCCAGCTCAACGCTTGCAAATAGGCTAGAAAGCACAGCTGCAGGCTCACTCATGCAAACGTACACCAAAGGTGCTCCACATCTGCAACTGCAGCTAAATCCATAAAGCCCAAATATGCAGTTTCCTTTATTTCAATGGAGATGAGTTCATCACTGGCTGCTCTGAGAATGGGAACTTACAAATCTCTTTGAATCTTGCCATTTTCCAGTGGCAATGCTGTGGCAAGTGTTCAATGAGATATTAGTTTCACAATGTATATCAAATCAAGGCCAATGTGTGTATGAAATCATTTATATTCTTAGATTAAAATTGTTTTTTAAAGCATAATTTTAATTAACTCTTTACAATAATGTGTATTTTACAGGCAGCACAAGACATGTTAATTGCCCTGTACATTATTTTGCTTTCAGGGATCATAACAGGGGCGTATTTATGCCGAGGCCAACAAGGCTGGTGCCTGGCGCGGCAGAATTCTGGGGGCGGCACTTCTCTGTTGGCATTGGCATTCATTATGTAGGCAACATGATTTATAAAAAAAAAAATAGTTTTGACCGTGCAGCGGTCATGTGACCGGCTTTTCGCCGAGGTCACATGACGTTTTAGACCTGCCGCCCGCCTTCCTGTCTATTGACATGCGTGCGCACGTGATCTCCCAGGCGGTACCATGAGAAGAACGCTTAGAGGAGTTAGAAGAAGCAGTGGAGCAGGAGCTGTTGTGAGTCGACGAATGGTATCGGTGGAGCGGCAGAGCAGAGCCTTAGAGGAGAAGGCTGACCCGGCTGAGTCACTCTGACTACTTAACTCAGGTAGGTCAGCCGCAGGGCATGCCGCAGCTCAAAAAAAGTTTAACAATGGGGGTTAAGGTTGCATAAGGGTCGGACAGGTCTAACATGCATTGCCAGAATGCCAGTTATGCATAAATTACAATCAAGCCAACACTTCCTAATAAAAGCAGAACTTTATTGTAACAACTGTAACATGATAATTTTGGTTTTACTAATTGACAATAAATTTCTGATTTTAATAGGAAGAAGTGTCTGCTTGATCATAATTTATGAAAGCCTTGTTTGTTCCTTTCTGGCCAGTATACTCCTCCCTAGTTATTGGGGGGGGGGGGGGTTAACTCTTCCTATGAGTCACATAACAGAGGGAACCCAGTAAGCTAAAAGTGTATATGCCCAGTTCAGAGAGTTCTACCTATTCCAGGCAAGAGTCCTAGTAGACACATAAGGAGACCTGTCAATTGACAGCAACGGCTTATACCATATTGAGCTGAATAATGAGTTTGTTATCCTTACAGAGTTACAGTATAAATGCCTTGGTTTTGAGACATGAGATGTACTTTACATTTTACTCAAGAGCAATGTAATTAGGATCAGCCTACAATAACACCCCATAACGTTTTTTTTTTTTATAAATGCATATTGTTGCAGAATGCAGATAGTTGATTGCCAATCTGGAGTTAAGAGCTTCCTTTGCTTTCCCTTCCTATAGCCAAGTCTTTCACTCTTACTTTCTATTTCATAGTTAAATGAGTAAGGTGTAAATGATTGCTCTGGAGTGTGTGGCACTGTAAAGTATAAAAAAAGAGGAAAAAAAATTAGCTGATTCTCACACTAATATTAAATGAAATAAGCTTTAATCCATGTTGATTAAAAATAGGAGACAAAAAGCACAGGACAAACAGAACGCAGCCAAGCAGAAACGTCTGACCGGTTTCGGTCACACAGGACCGTAATCATAGACATAATTGTACACACATGTTGCTACCCTTAATAAGGGTTAAAAACACACTGATTGGTTAATAACAAATGCTGCGTAATAAACACCTACAAAACATATAGATGTAATGCTTGTGATAAGATAAGAACCTATCTATACTCACATGATATCAATGTGAGTATAATCCTTTGTGTCTATTCCCTTTCTTTGACATATCCAACTGTTATATAACTGTTTCTATGTTATCTTTGTTATCTAATATCTGTTTTTTTGACAAATTTCAGGTCTTTATATATTGTCTATAGGTTCTTATCTTATCACAAGCATTACATCTATATGTTTTGTAGGTGTTTATTACGCAGCATTTGTTATTAACCAATCAGTGTGTTTTTAACCCTTATTAAGGGTAGCAACATGTGTGTACAATTATGTCTATGATTACGGTCCTGTGTGACCGAAACCGGTCAGACGTTTCTGCTTGGCTGCGTTCTGTTTGTCCTGTGCTTTTTGTCTCCTATTTTTAATCAACATGGATTAAAGCTTATTTCATTTAATATTAGTGTGAGAATCAGCTAATTTTTTTTTCCTCTTTTTTTATGCCTATATTCGTAGTGGGTACAGGGACCCGCTTCCTGATTCTTTCACTCCTTTTTATTTGTATACATAGTATTGCACTATAGCCCAAGTGAATGCTGTTTTTTTTCTGCCTACGAGTGATTGACAACTCTTTCCACTGAATCTAATTGGAGCAGCTGTACCACGTGGTCCCTGTTTGTTTGCATGGGGGCCTTGGAGTTTGGAGTGACCACAACTTTGCCGGAAGCGTTTTTCGGATGATAGTGGCATTGGAATAAACACGTCTCCACGAGATCATTGGGAACAGCGCAAATAGCGAAACGGCACTAGGGGTGAGTGAAGTTACTAACGAAGTGTGCTTTTTACTGTGGCCTTACCCCGGTTGGTCTGGAAGTGGCTTATACCGGATGACCCGCTGAGTACAATCCAGTTCCCCGGTCTGTGATATATACGGAGGGTGATCAGGTCTCAGTGTGGTTTACCTGGGAGCAGTATGCATGTATTGAAGTAAGTCTCACCTACCTAGGCCATGTTATGCTATTTTGCACAGAGAAGTGGTTGAGTTTACAAAGCAGTATCATTTATGGACACCATTTGTTCATCTTCTTGCACTGTAAAGTAATTGCATGGTGTTGGTTTTAGATCATTTATTTTAGTGAGTCTGATAAAATTATATTCTTTTAAAAACTTGTGTTTTCTACAATATATGGCTAAAAGATGGTGATGGGTTTTAAATTATATGATTATATACAGTAAACTGGTACAATTTAGTTGTTATTAACTATGTAATAATACTACACCATTACACTGCTGGCTGTTGGTTTTTATGTAGTTTTGTTTGGGATACCATCTATACTGGTTTCAGAATTATTATTTTTTTAAAGACTAAAAAAGCCCTGGCTGGGGAACATTTAATTTTAAAATGCAACAAAAAAAAGTCACATTACTCCCTGACCAAAAAAATTATACTGCCAAAAATGGCCTAAATACGGCAGGGGGGGGGGGGGGTAGGGCAGCAGGATTCTGAGTGCCTAGGGCAGCAGAAAACCTAAATACGCCACTGGATCATAATAATTGTGCCTGTATTTTAACTTATAAATTGAGAGGTCAGTGATGATACATAAAACAGTGCAAAAATATAATTTCAAAGAAAATTATGGTCAACATTTTCAGTATAAGTATCATACGGCTAGATTTAGAGTTTTGTCGGTAACGACCCGCGTAGCTAACGCTGGCTTTTTTCTGGCCGCACCTTTAAAATAACTGTGGTATTGAGAGTCCACAGAATGGCTGCGTTAGGCTCCAAAAAAGGAGCGTAGAGCATATTTAACGCAACTTCAACTCTCGATACCAGAGTTGCTTACGGACGCGGCCAGCCTCAAAAACGTGCTTGTGCACGATTCCCCCATAGAAAACAATGGGGCTGTTTGAGCTGGAAAAAAACTTAACACCTGCAAAAAAGCCGCGTTCAGCTCCTAACGCAGCCCCATTGTTGTCTATGGGGAAACACTTCCTACGTCTGCAACTAACACTCTAACATGTACCCCGAGTCTAAACACCCCTAACCTTACACTTATTAACCCCTATTCTGCCGCCCCCGCTATCGCTGACCCCTGCATATTATTATTAACCCCTAATCTGCCGCTCCGTAAACCGTTGCTACTTACATTATCCCTATGTACCCCTAATCTGCTGCCCCTAACACCGCCGACCCCTATATTATATTTATTAACCCCTAACCTGCCCCCCCCCCCCACAACGTCGCCTCCACCTGCCTACACTTATTAACCCCTAATCTGCCGAGCGGACCGCACCGCTATTATAATAAAGTTATTAACCCCTAATCCGCCTCACTAACCCTATAATAAATAGTATTAACCCCTAATCTGCCCTCCCTAACATCGCCGACACCTAACTTCAAACATTAACCCCTAATCTGCCGACTGGAGCTCACCGCTATTCTAATAAATGTATTAACCCCTAAAGCTAAGTCTAACCTAACACTAACACCCCCCTAAATTAAATATAATTTAAATCTAACGAAATTAATTAACTCTTATTAAATAAATTATTCCTATTTAAAGCTAAATACTTACCTGTAAAATAAATCCTAATATAGCTACAATATAAATTATAATTATATTATAGCTATTTTAGGATTAATATTTATTTTAAGGTAACTTTGTATTTATTTTAACCAGGTACAATAGCTATTAAATAGTTAAGAAATATTTAATAGCTAAAATAGGTAAAATAATTACAAATTTACCTGTAAAATAAATCCTAACCTAAGTTACAATTAAACCTAACACTACACTATCAATAAATTAATTAAATAAAATACCTATAATTATCTACAATTAAACCTAACACTACACTATCAATAAATAAATTAAATACAATTCCTACAAATAAATACAATGAAATAAACTAACTAAAGTACAAAAAATAAAAAAGAACTAAGTTACAAAAAATAAAAAAATATTTACAAACATTAGAAATATATTACAACAATTTTAAACTAATTACACCTACTCTAAGCCCCCTAATAAAATAACAAAGCCCCCCAAAATAAAAAAATGCCCTACCCTATTCTAAATTACTAAAGTTCAAAGCTCTTTTACCTTACCAGCCCTGAACAGGGCCCTTTGCAGGCCATGCCCCAAGAAGTTCAGCTCTTTCGCCTGTAAAAAAAAACATACAATACCCCCCCCAACATTACAACCCACCACCCACATACCCCTAATCTAACCCAAACCCACCTTAAATAAACCTAACACTAAGCCCCTGAAGATCTCCCTACCTTGAGTCGTCTTCACCCAGCTGAGCCAAATTCTTCATCCAAGCGGAGCAAGAAGAGGTCCTCCATCCGGTAGAAGTCTTCATCCAAGCGGGGCAGAAGAGGTCTTCCATCCAATTGAAGTCTTCATCCAAGAGGCATCTTCTATCGTCATCCATCCGGAGCGGAGCGGCAGCATCCTGAAGACCTCCGACGCGGAACATCCATCCTGGCCGACGACTGAACGACGAATGACGGTTCCTTTAAATGACGTTATCCAAGATGGCGTCCCTCAAATTCCGATTGGCTGATAGGATTCTATCAGCCAATCGGAATTAAGGTAGGAATATTCTGATTGGCTGATGGAATCAGCCAATCAGAATCAAGTTCAATCCGATTGGCTGATCCAATCAGCCAATTAGATTGAGCTCGCATTCTATTGGCTGTTCCGATCAGCCAATAGAATGCGAGCTCAATCTGATTGGCTGATTGGATCAGCCAATCGGATTGAACTTGATTCTGATTGGCTGATTCCATCAGCCAATCAGAATATTCCTACCTTAATTCCGATTGGCTGATAGAATCCTATCAGCCAATCGGAATTCGAGGGACGCCATCTTGGATGACGTCATTTAAAGGAACCGTCATTCGGCTAGTAGGCGTCGGGAGAAGAGGATGTTCCACGTCGGATGGAAGATGATGGCTCCCGAAGAAAGAAGATTGAAGATGCCGTTGATAGAGGACTTCATCCGGATCATGGACCTCTTCAGCTCCCGCTTGGATGAAGACTTCATCCGGATCATGGACCTCTTCAGCTCCCGCTTGGATGATGACTTCAGCCGGATCATGGACCTCTTCAGCCCCCCGCTTGGGCTTGGATTAGGACATCGGAGGAGCTCTTCTGGATCGATCGGTGAACCTGGTATGGTGAAGATAAGGTAGGAAGATCTTCAGGGGCTTAGTGTTAGGTTTATTTAAGGGGGTTTGGGTTAGATTAGGGGTATGTGGGTGGTGGGTTGTAATGTTGGGGGGGGTATTGTATGTTTTTTTTACAGGCAAAAGAGCTGAACTTCTTGGGGCTGGTAAGGTAAAAGAGCTTTGAACTTTAGTAATTTAGAATAGGGTAGGGCATTTTTTTTATTTTGGGGGGCTTTGTTATTTTATTAGGGGGCTTAGAGTAGGTGTAATTAGTTTAAAATTGTTGTAATATTTTTCTTATGTTTGTAAATATTTTTATTTTTTTTGTAACTTAGTTCTTTTTTATTTTTTGTACTTTAGTTAGTTGATTTCATTGTAGTTATTTGTAGGTATTGTATTTAATTAATTTATTGATAGTGTAGTGTTAGGTTAAATTATAGGTAATTGTAGGTATTTTATTTAATTTATTTATTGATATTGTAGTGTTAGGTTTAATTGTAACTTAGGTTAGGATTTATTTTACAGGTAAATTTGTAATTTTTTTAACTAGGTAGCTATTAAATAGTTCTTAACTATTTAATAGCTATTGTACCTGGTTAAAATAAATACAAAGTTACCTGTAAAATAAATATAAATCCTAAAATAGCTATAATATAATTATAATTTATATTGTAGCTATATTAGGATTTATTTTACAGGTAAGTATTTAGCTTTAAATAGGAATAATTTATTTAATAAGAGTTAATTTATTTCGTTAGATAAAAATTATATTTAACTTAGGGGGGTGTTAGTGTTAGGGTTAGACTTAGCTTTAGGGGTTAATACATTTATTAGAATAGCGGTGAGCTCCGGTCGGCAGATTAGGGGTTAATGTTTGAAGTTAGGTGTCGGCGATGTTAGGGAGGGCAGATTAGGGGTTAATACTATTTATTATAGGGTTAATGAGGCGGATTAGGGGTTAATAACTTTATTATAATAGCGGTGCGGTCCGGTCGGCAGATTAGGGGTTAATAAGTGTAGGCAGGTGGAGGCGACGTTGAGGGCGGCAGATTAGGGGTTAATAAATATAATATAGGGGTCGGCGGTGTTAGGGGCAGCAGATTAGGGGTACATAGCTATAATGTAGGTGGCGGCGCTTTGCGGTTGGCAGATTAGGGGTTAATTATTGTAGGTAGCTGGCGGTGACATTGTGGGGGGCAGGTTAGGGGTTAATAAATATACAGGGGTCGGCGGTGTTAGGGGCAGCAGATTAGGGGTACATAAGTATAACGTAGGTAGCGGTCGGCAGATTAGGGGTTAAAAAAATTTAATTGAGTGGCGGCGATGTGGGGGGGGGCCTCGGTTTAGGGGTACATAGGTAGTTTATGGGTGTTAGTGTACTTTAGAGCACAGTAGTTAAGAGCTTTATGAACCGGCGTTAGCCCAGAAAGCTCTTAACTACTGACTTTTTTTCTGCGGCTGGAGTTTTGTCGTTAGATTTCTAACGCTCACTTCAGACACGACTCTAAATACCGGAGTTAGAAAGATCCCATTGAAAAGATAGGATACGCAAATGACGTAAGGGGATCTGCGGTATGGAAAAGTTGCGGCTGAAAAGTGAGCGTTAGACCCTTTTTTTAATGACTCCAAATACCGGCGGTAGCCTAAAACCAGCATTAGGAGCCTCTAACGCTGGTTTTCACGGCTACCGCCAAACTCCAAATCTAGGCCATAGTGTCTGTGGTAGTAAATAATTAATTAAACATTACATTCCCTTTAAATTGCTGTCTTGTGCACTTCTAACTTTAATTGAATGCCAGTTTATTGTAAGTATCCTGATCTTCAACCAGACATACTAAAAAACCAACCAACCAGAACTTTGCTTCTGTAAGTCTTATCTCAACAATGGATCAACTGTCCTGACTGTGACACGTTTCACCTTTTTGTAAAGTGTAAGAGCAGAAAATGAAAGAAAAGACTGTTTGGCAAATTGAAAAAAAAAAAAAACACTTTTTGGAAGGAGCTAACATTAATAACTTGTGAGATTAATGGGTTATGACCCTTTAGCAAACGCCAAATAACACTTCTCTTAACTTCATTGTTTTAGCAAATTTCTTAACTGTTGGGGGGCAAGATAATGTTTCAGCATTTTACTGCCAAAAAATAATAAAACAAAATAAAATAATATATTTACTACAAAGATGGAATTTAAGCAAATCTGGATCCTGGAAAATCTAATTTCAGTTTGGTATGTGTGTTCATATTTATATCTAAATTGATCAATAAAATATGCAGTAGTTGAATTATATTTCTATTCTATGAAAATTAATAAAATGTTATTTTTAAACTTGATTATGATAAAAATATTTTCTTTCTATTCTCTTTATTTGACATTTTTAGTGTCTGCACTAATTTTGCTGGAATTGAATGACGGAATTATTCAGTGATGGAGGATTTTTATGGCAAATGAAGGAAAGGGTCAAATTCTCTGTGAAGTCACAGCAACAATGACATACAATGACCTTGTACATAACATTTTCTGAATGTCATACCTGACTTAAACCTGATATACTGTTTCATCTGGAAAATGTATGGTGACTCCTTAAATATCTAGTTGTGTGCAGAACCATAAATCATGACATGGACATTTGATACTCACAGGCATTATTTAACATGCGGCTTTGCTCTTTTGAGCATATCACTCCTTACTTTCAAGGATAAAAGACTCGCTTCTCATTTTCTGTCATTCACTTCATTATATTTCTGCCCTTTCAACAAAATGTGATCCATCTAATTTTTATTGTTTTAGTATGACATCCGAATCAATAAAGATGCTATATACTTTTTCTGCTCTATATGTTTACTGTTAAAGTACAAAATTGGAAAGTGTCTTTTAATGTGTATAGTTATTGCATTTTCATGTGCAGTTTATGACATACTGTACATATATGGGTTACATGTAACTAAAACCAAACACAGTTTCTCACAGAGTAGGATAAAGGAATCTGACTTGCAGCAATTCCAAAAATGAATTATGCTGAAGTGAATATTTTATAGCCGTATTCACAGTTTTTCTGAAACATTAGCTCCAACTGGAATGGATTAAAGGTACAGATATGTAAAATTAAACTTTCATGATTTAACATGCAATTTTAAGCAAATTTCCAAGTTACTTCTATCATCTAAATTGCTTTTTTCTCTTTGTATTTCTTTGTTGAAAAGCATACCTTAGTACGCTCAGTAGCTGCAATGCACTAGTGAGTTAGCTGCTGACTGGTAGCTGCACATATAAGACCTTTTGTCATTGGTTCACCTGATGTGTACAGCTATCTGCTAGTAGTACATCACTGCTCCTTCAACAAAGGATACCAAAACAATAATGTACATTTGATAACAGAAGTAAATTAGAATGTTGCTTAAAATTGTATGATCTATCTGAATCATGAAAGAAACATTTGTTATAAAGGTGAAATCATGATCAAAATTTTTTAAGCATCACATCACTTATTTTTTCCAGCTTTTTGTTGGTGGAGGTTTTGTTAATTTATATATATAGTGGCAAGTAGTGTCCATTACATAATATCTCACCTCTCCAAATAAAAACTGCTAGCAATGCGAAAAATAATAATAATAACCACAAAACATAGGAAATACCCTTGCAAAATGGATTATGTACATTTGTTAAAGTCACTAATGGGATTTATTAAATCTAGACCATTTTGTCTGGTTTCATCACTTAGGCTTGAATTATATTATCATATGTGCTTTAGCTAGTTTTTGAGAATCTTACAAATTTTATTAAGATGACCTTGTGATATAATTTTGTCCTTGTATTTTAATGAGGTACATTTATTAACAAATAATTCACAAGGGAAGACAGCACCTCTCTCCAAATTTTTGGGGCATGGAAAAGAGATTAAACTGATCCCAACATCACTGTCAAAAATCAAAAGATTTCCAGCCTCCAAATAGTAAGTTAAAAAACCTTAATTCACTAAAGGTTTTTTGACTTGCTATTTGGAGACTCAAAATCTTTTGTACATTTATTAACAGCCGTCTCCAAAGTCTCCATTTCCTACAGTTGCTATAGTATGTTATAGAGTAGATTCACTAAAGCTCAAACACCTCCCTCCATTCTTTTGAGCCAAAAACAATTAAATACTAGTTTAGAGACTGAGAAATTGGAGCACCTCAATAGCTTGGGAAGGCTGGAGACAGCTGTAATTGAATCTTACCTACTTGAAATGGATCTTTTGCAGTATGCTATTGTAGCAGTTTCTTAACTAAAACTCATACATTTATCCATTCTCAATTGATAACATGCATAAAATAACATAGGAGTTGGAAAGAGTGTGTGTCTAACGCTGCCTGTAGGCTTTGTCAATATAGGCTACTAATTAATTGGTTTACCATATAGCGGCCTAGATTCATGAAAGTGATATTTGCGCTCCACTATATAATACCAGCACCCGCTAATGTGCGCTGGTATTACAAGTTAATAGCAATGTGAATGCGAGCTCGCATTTGCAATGCTGGTAAGCATTGCGCTCACAATAGCGGGCTTCCATAGGCTCCAATTGGCTCGCTCTGATGCTGTAAGAGTCTGCATCAGAACCTCGAGCAGCAAAGGGGGAAGCGCAGCAATGGCAGCAAATGTTAAAATATACTGTATGTATATAGTCAAATACATATATATTTAATGGAAACACACAGTTCCTATAGACTATGATGTAAAGGCACTTTTCAGTTCCTTTTTTTCCTAACACCCCACTCCCACCAACTTTAGACCCCAAAAACTGCCTAGTGAGCTGTTTTTTTTTTTTTTGTTTTTTTAAAAAAAGTGCTATTTTTTTTAAATAAAAAAACTAAAATGCGCTCTATTTTGAGGGCATTTGCAGCAATTTTAGAAAATGAACCAGAGATCGGATCTCTCGTTAATTTTCTGAGCTCTAATTGCTACCGCAAAATCACAGTAGCATAATCAGGCACTTTTAATGGCTGGTTAATTATCACATGCCCGTGATAATTTAGCACTCCACTTGCAATCTAGCCCAAAATGTGTTATAGTCAAACCCACTTCTGTCTTTCCAAAAGCTTCAGGTGAAAATCTTCTTTACTACTGGCTATTTTTCTCACTCATCTGCATCTAACTTTACTGTTGTTATTTCGAACTTCTCTCTTACCTTAATCATCATGTTCACCTCTTTAAGATCCCCAAATATAATAATATTTCACATGCATCATGATATCACAATGTGGTATACATCAATTTTGATGCAGCACTTTCAATTCAAGGCAACAGCTCTCAATTTTCCTTGCATAGTTATCGTAGCTATTTGGAATTTCTGATTACTGCATAACTTTCTGGTTTAGCTTTTGGTCTGACTTCCTGAATCTATTGTTTGTTGCCAGCCTTAAAACAAGGTTGCTAGGCTTCTAGTTTTTAATTTGTCAAATAGTTACTATAGATTTTAGCCTCTACATATGTCATCAACCTCCAACATACATGTTCCATATTCTAAGAGGATACACCTGCAAAAATGTATAGATCACTTTAGTTGAACTGAACTTTCAATTGTTTAAAATAAAAATAAATTCAATTTATTACTCCATGTTAAACTACATGACAAAATCATCTTCTACCATCTTACACATGAGTTATTGTATAATAAACTTTATGAGTTGCATATGATAATGAGGACAAAAGTAAGATCATTAATCATACAACATTTAAGTCAAATGCATTGGCCCAAGCTTCATTTTTGGCTTTAAACATAATACTTCAGTTGTCTTACAGTGATCTATTTATTTGACTTTTTATTCTGCAGCCATAAATAGTTCTGCTTCTCCCATACACTGGAAACAAGTCCTGATGCAATAGGTTATTATAATAACTTTATAGTTAACTTAATAAAATATGAGCATGAGTCAAATACTGGTTTATTTATAGACCTTTTGTATAGTATGAAGAACAGACATTAGCTCATAATGAATTGGTTGAGGGGCGCGGATGGTCAGCTATTTATATGTGGATAAAGTCTCCACAAGACACATAGGAACTTAAGGTCAAATTGTCTGGCTTTAAACCATTAATATTATGTAAAAAGCTAAATAATTGTTATAAATTACTTGAGGGATCAGACAAAATATTGTCAAGGATCATTAATTAACTTGTTATTGAACTAGGATTAATACATTTCTTTCCATTTAGCTTCTAGAATGACCAGAAACATATGCAAAACATAATTTGTAAATATTATATTATCTTACCAGCCCTTTTTAGGTACACTGGTATAAATACTCTTTGGTAAAATGATCAGCATATATTTTGTTTAATTTAAAAAATCTACTATAATGTATTCAACGTGGTGGCTTATCCACTAGGTCTTGGATAATGTTATGTAATGAGTTTTCATTATTTAAATGTAAAGCCTTTATTAGAAAGTGTATTTTGAATTATTTTTCAAACTTTTAAATAGTTAATTGTGTGGATTCAATAAAGCTTATTTGTGTTACTAACATTTTGCTGAAAAGAAAAGCTTGCTGCAACATTGTAACTTGAATATTGGAGAATTGTAGCTTTTAATATGCTAATTATTGAGACAATTTTCATATGTATATTAATTCTAGATGCCAGCAGTTTACCAAGTGTTTTCCTAGCTCTTCTCCATATTACCTGACTTGCATATTCTCCCTTTAGAGAACAGTAATATCACTGACCAGCTAGAGGCAAGCAGGGTGGTGGAGCAACCTCTAATGAGGTTTTCATAATAGCCGAACAGTGGTTCACAGTTTCAGAAAAAACAATAATAAAAAAATATGTCACACAATGCAGTGGGAACAGCTGACCAATCAGTGCTTAGGTCAGCTCCTGCAATACAACCTGAGCATTTAATTTGTGTGCAAAACGTCTTGGGTTAATCCAATGCTATGATATGCTTTCAATTATTCTGTGGTTACAATAAACTCAACATATAGGGCTAGATTACAAGTGGAGGGCTAATTTATTGCGCCCACAAACGGGAACATTTTCCCATTTGCAGGTGAGCGATAAATAACCAGCCATTACAAGTGGCTGGTAATTGCTACCGCGAACTTGCAGTGGCAATTAATGCTTATAAAATTAACAAGAGATCATGTTTTGTAGATGATCAATTTATATAGCCCATACAGTTTTTTTTCTTTGTAAAAATGTATAGTTTTGCTTATTTTTAAATAACATTATAAGACTCCTAACCAAGCCCCAAAGTCTTAGAAGTAGACTGTTTGTCTACCTACTCCAGCTTGCTCCTGGACACAGCTTTCAGTTTGCTCAATGGTTTTATGACGGAAAACATCCGTCATATGTCCTTAAGAGGTTAAAGGGACTCTTCATATGCAGGGGAGTGGTAGAGTGTCTGCTATTTTTGCTTTCCAGACCATTTTAATAGGTGTCCCAGCCTAACCTTTTCAACAGTGATAAACTGGGAGCTTCTAAGTAAGTTTTAAAAGGTTTTATACTGAATTTTTAGATCAGTATCTGTGCATCTTATTTTTATAGTAGTGTCTATTACATATAGTTTATTGAAAATTGGTGTAAACCCTTTAATATACCATTCCATTCATAGTAATAAACCACAGTATATGGCTGTATTGTATTGGGTACTTGTAAAGCGAAGCTAATCACCCGTAAGGGTCTCAAGGCGCTGCTCATTTTATTGACCTCAGAAGGATGAAAGGCTGAGTGGACCCCGCCGGGGATCGAACCTGCAACCCTTGGGTTGCTACAGAGCTCAGCCACAGTGCCTTAGCATGCTGAGCTATCTTTCCGGACACAGTGTCTGTACACAGCCAGCTTGTGATCTTTTAAATTGTGACCATAATCTGGCAAGTAAAAACTAATATGACAAAGCATGCTTCCTTCAAAGATGATACACTTGCTATACAATATAACTTCAATGCTTAGCTGTGAGAAAGGATAGCAAATATAACTCTTTGGCAACCAGGAGATTAAGACTTTGGTAGCTTTGGCACTTCACAGAGCATTGTCTCCGCTAAGCTATACCTAGATCATAAAGTCTTTCTTTGTAAGTTTTATTTTTAGACAATGAAACATTTTAGTAGCCCTCCTAACAGATTCCAGTCTATTTAGTTAATTCTGCATAAAATAAGTTCTAACTAGTTATCTGTAAAGTACCATAAGAACAACCATTTCTGCTGCAAATATTTATATTACAATCAAGTATTCTACTGGCCATACTTGCTACAATACTACATTGTTTATCAAACTTCAAATTATACAAGAATGAGAAGACAGATGCGCCACATGGCCCAATATTGTTTGGTTCAAAGAAATAATTATTGTGTGTGTCAGATACACTCACATGTGATGGAGCACCTCAAGTAGTGCAAATGGAGTAGTCTGGGATCAATAACAGTAACCCAGAAAACCAGCCTCCCGAGATTATTAGGATATCTGTGGATAATGGTAGAAAACACAGGGTGCCTATATGGCCTAGTACTGTTTGACCCAAAATGGATGGTAATAAGTGTTTAAAATGCACTCACATTTGTTGAAGCATCTCATTTGATGCTATTGGAGCAGGCTGGGATCAATACAGTCACCCAACAGACTTGTTCAAGGGCAGTCAGGATACTCCAGGAATCCAACGAGGATGATTGGTAACCCAAAATAGTGTTCCCAAAGGAAATCAAATCAAATGTTGAGGCAGCAAGTGGTAAAAGTAATCAGCTTACTTTATTAAAAATATTAAAAACTAGCAACGCGTTTCTCAGCCACCAGTGGCTGTTTCATCAGGTTTAATATCATATTATATATATAGTATATTAAGCTCTTGTGAACTGCTGGTGCAACGCCGCCCCCTGCAGATTCGCGGCCAATCGGCCTCTAGCAGGGGGTGTCAATCAACCCGATCGTATTCTTTAGACCGCTGCTTCATAACTGGTGATTCTGGCGAGCTTGAAGGCTCATAGAAACAGAAATCGTTCCAGCTGGTGCAACAAAAGACTTTATTGTGCAAACAGGGATAAAAAGCGACGTTTCAGGCCCACACTTGGCCTTTTCTCAAGCTTGAGAAAAGGCCAAGTGTGGGCCTGAAATGTCGCTTTTTATCCCTGTTTGCACAATAAAGTCTTTTGTTGCACCAGCTGGAACGATTTCTGTTTCTATGTATCTATACTGGGTTTGGTAAACCTGTTCCTGGCTGTGCAGTGAGTGCTGTGTTTCATGATACATTGTTGCGAGCTTGAAGGCTCGCCAGAAACTCGGAGCTTGATAGATAGGCCCCAGTGTTACACTTGTGTTATTGAACTTTAGATCTCAGTTATTTGTCAAACATTCAATATTTTTTTATATTCTCATGTAATCCACTCCCCCAAACATCAACTCTATTCATTTTTTTTTTTTGGTTGCAAACAAACATACAGCCCATTTTTAATGTTGGCATAATCATAATCACATATTTTCAAGGTTTCTGTGTGCCTATAATTCATTACTATGGGATATGTTATCACAATTCAAAATTAAAACACTTATAAAACACATTTTTGGGCCCATTTTTCACTTCTATAGCTAAAAAGACTTAAAATTACGAACTATCATTTTTTTACCTTTTACCAAGTATCCAAAGGCATATTGAAATGTAACATTGATTTTGCACATGCGTCAAACACACTGGAAATAGCTGATGATGACATACTGGCCAAACTTATTAAATAATGACCATTGAGGTTCTCTTAATTTCTCTTTTATATTCCTTTGCTAATGTGAGTTTACATATTTAATTTTATTAATTAGCCAAATATATATTATCTAGCAGAGCAAACAAGAACCACTAGAATTTAGAGAAAACAAAAATCATTACTGTAATATATATAAAAAAAAGTCTGGCAAATATGTTTTATTCCTCTTTAAAAAGGGTTTTGTGGTATTTATTTATTAAATGCTGTTACCTTGCACATTAAGGCTTTTCTGGGCAGTGAAAAGTAAAAATGTGCAATACTGAAGTGGCTTTATTATTTCAATGTATGAGGAACGATGTTAGATATTTTTCCAATTCCAATATTGTCTAGCAGATAAGTCACAGCTACTTTCTTCTGTGAGATATTAATTTCCCATACAAGTCTTCGTCATTGTAGACCAAAACCATGCAAATCATAAAAACACTTCATACTTGATAAACAAAAAATGTATGATAACCATTTTATAGTATTATCAGCATAGATATCACATCAAACACTCATGTCCACTATACCCATCATGTCCACGTTCAAAGTCCTGAACTTGTCTTGAAAACAAATTACTTCAGTTTTTTGCACATATTTCACTTAAAGGGACATAATACTCATATGCTAAATCACTTGAAAGTGATGCAGCATAACTGTAAAAAGCTGACAGGAAAATATCACCTGAGAATCTCTATGTAAAAAAGGAGGATATTTTACCTCACAACTTCTGCAGCTCAGTAAGTTCTGTGTAAAAAGTTATATTTCAGCTGCTGTCCAGCTGCAGGTAAAAAAAGGAAGAAAGAAATGAACAGCTGCCAATCAGCACCAACAGTACTGAGGTCATGAACTCTTTTACTGTGATCTCATGAGATTTCACTTAAAGGGACATAATACTCATAAACTAAATCCCTTGAAACTGATGCAGTATAACTGTAAAAAGCTGACAGGAAAATTTCACCTGAGCATCTCTATGTAAAAAAGGAAGAAATTTTACCTCACAACTTCTTCAGCTCAGCAGAGTAAGTTCTGTGTTAAAAGTTATACTTCAGTTGATGCCCAGCTGCAGGTAAAAAAAAAATAAAAAAATGAAGAAATGAACAACAGCCAATCATTATCAACAGTGCTGAGGTCATGAACTCTTTTACTGTGATCTCATGAGATTTGACTTAACTCTCATGAGATTTCAATCATTTCATAGTAAACTACTTCTTTTAAACTGAATAGGGAAATAAGATGATTGTTTACGTAGCTCACTCCCTTAGCTGTACCGGGAGAGACATACTGATTTGCTGCTTAGAAGTCCTTTACAATGGGATGTGGTTACTGAGAAACTTTTGTTCAGGTGATATTTTCTAGTCAGCTTTTTACAGCTATGCTGCATCACTTTCAAGTGTTTCAACATTTGGGTATCATGGCCCTTTAACTCTCATGAGATTTCATAGTAAACCGACTTAAACTGAATTGGGAAATAACATGAGTGTGCATGAGGCAAGCTCCCTTGCAGGTCCCGGGACAGGCATACTGATTTGCTGCTTAAAGCCCTTTACATTAGGGTTTGAATATATCTTTCTTTTTTACATAGAGATGTTCAGGTGATATTTTCAAGTCAGCTTTTTACAGTTATGCTGCATCACTTTCAAGTATTTCAATATTTGTATATCATGTCCCTTTAACATCATTAAACAATGCACAAAGGGATCAATCAAACCATTTCCAATTTAATATTTGTACCTCTGAAATAGCCATTGAATTTTTAATTTTCAGTTTGTTTTTCAAGGCTGATATCAAGAACTTGACAACAGAAAAGTAATAACCCTGAAGGAAGAAACTTGAAGAAAGGGTTATACGACCCACTAGGAAGCAGGGCATGGGGTGAGAAAGAGGATAAGGGGATGGGCTAAGAAGGGGGGTTTATAAACCCACAACAGGAAGTGACAGCATTAATTTTGAACAGGAGCAGCACGGTGGGAGAATTTTTTCCTTACCTAAGATGGAGGCCTTGTTATCTGAGCTGATGGAGGTGGCTAGGCAGAAGGGAGCCAACTGGATAAGGGAGCAGTTAGGCACGGCTGGGGAGGCAGCCACAGGAGCGGAGGTGACGATCCCCATCACCAGAGAGGCTGCTGACAGGAGGAGTGGACGGCCGGCACGGAGGTCTAGGCCGCCAGAATGCATGAGTCCGGATCTGGGCACTGTTAGGCCTAGGAGGGAGAGCGGTAGGCCTAGCGGTGGTGAGTTCGCTGGGGCACAGCAAGGAGCAGGAGCGGGAGCAACAGCCAGGCCCAGGGTGGGCTTGCGGCCTAGGGCAGCGATGGAGGATGACATCACGAACCGGCGTTATCAGCTGGGGCCCAACGCAGCCAGAGGGAGATGGAGGAGTTGCCGGTCTTGGCCAAGGATGCCCGCATCAGGTAAGAGGCTGGGGAGTGGAAGAGACTGCAGCGGCTTAAGCCGGGCAGCGTGCAGAGCTGGAGTACGGCAATGGGTGAGGAGCGGGCTTAGGGGGGGAAGCAGGAGGTGCCGGTCAGCATGGAGGACAGGAGGGAGCGGGGGTCAGGAATGGTTAGCTGGATGTCACTGTGGGGCCTGGTGGTAGCAGGTTGGGGGAGATTTTTAGGTGGAGGTGGGTGGTGGGGTGTAAGGGAGTTCTGGGGGAAATTCAGGTGTTTTTTTTTGGATTGGGCCAGGTGTCCGTGGGTGCTAGCATCTCAAAAAAAAAAAAAAAAGAAAAGGAGGCAAGAGAGAAAGAGGGGGATGTAGGGGTAGATAACCCTGGCAACCCGGTTGGGGATAATAAAAAAAAAAAAAGAGAGAGGAGAGTTGGCAGTGGGAGGTGGGGAGACTGAGTGGAGGGTTAAAATAGACAGGAAGGGGGGGCGCCGGTATGGTGATTAGGTGGAGTGAGGGGATATAGGTATGAGTAGGGTGTGCTAACTGGCACTATAGAGGGGGATTGGAGGTAGCTGGTAGGTTAAAAGGGCAGCTGGAGGTTCCGGTGGGGAAAAGAGTGGTGGACAAGTGTAGCAGGGCAGCTTTGCATGCAAGAAGTCAAAGGTTGGGAGCCTCCCCCAGGGGGAGGGGGAGTCCTGGGGGAAGACCTAGCAGGTAGGGGGTTGAGGAAGCTAGTGGGGTCCCAGGGGAAGGCGGGTCAATCGGAGGGGTAGTAGGGGGGATGGATGGGGGGTAGGGGCCATTGGGGTAAAAAAGGGGTAGCAAGAGGTAGCGGGGGGATCAGATGGGCGGGGGTGTAGGGGAGGTGGAGGTAAGATGGGAACATTGATTGGTTTTTGTTGTTCTTGCAGAGGAAGTGCCATTACGGCCGTGGGAGAGGTGGCTGGTGAAGCCAGGGATGAGGAGCTGGTGGAGGATCAGGAGCTGTGGACGGAGCCACCGCTAGAGCTGGAGGCCAGTGGCGACTTTGGGGAGGAAGAGGAGCCACTTGAAGGGACATAAGCAGGAGCAGTAACAGCTGGTCAGGTAGGGGATATGTCTATTTTGGCACAGCTTTTAAAATTGTTGTCCACCTCAATGGGGAGGGGTGGGAGGCAGGGAAGGGGGCAGGAAGGTGTAGAGGAAAGCTAGTGGGCAGAGGGGGAGTGATTTGACTCTTTCCTCTTCCTCACAGGCTGCAAGGTCCAGACCTGGGACGGGGAGGGATTGCATCCCCCAGAGGAGGCGGGATTCATCTAGGGGGTGCAGGAGGTCCAGGTCGCCACTGAGAAGGAGGACTGCAGGGACAGAGGTGGTATCACCAACATGGGCCAGGGTTGACAGGACCAGGAGCAGATACGGGAGAGGGAGGTCCCCTGCTAGGAGAGGGCCAGTGAGACACCTTCTGGAGGCAGAGAGAGGGGAGACGGCCAGGAGAACTGGGGGTCCCAGCCAGGACGGGAGCAGCAGGCCAGCCACAGAAGTCACGGATGCGGGACGGGGACGGACAGCGGTGCAGTAGACAGGTGAGATGACTGAGCTGCGTCCTAGTGTGAATGATGGTTTGTCTAGAGAAAGAGAGGTGTTGTTGGTGGGGTTAAATGGTTTAATCACAACTCTGGAAAAGTCAAATGGTCTGGGGGGTCACCAGCAGCATCATGGGCTCAGCCGGGAGGAGAGGGCCAAGTTGTAGCCCCACAGCCAGGTGGAAATACAGTGACTACGGGAAGTATGGGGGCCAGCAGTGGAGGAGAGACATTGAAGATGCCAGAAGATGCCTTGAGGAGGTTTTGCTTATGTTCGGTGGGTTCGTTGGGTAGCTATCTCCCCAGTGAGATGATTGAGAAGATCTGGAAGAGGGAATTTTTGGAGATCCCGTCACTGCTTCCCTTGGATCACGTACTGGAGGTGAAGGAGTGCGATAAGGAAAAGGGGAAGAAGGAGGATGAGGAGAGGATGAAACGCTGGAAGAAGCTGCCCAAGACATTTCGGAACTGGTCGAGGGCATTTTGCATAATGGCGAGCATGGTAAGTGAGAAGTTTCCAGAGCAAGGGTCTTCCTTGTTTTGTTATTATGGTGAAATTGCGAGCACGTATAGAACGTAATGAGGCATGGCCTGGTGGCGGTATGATGAGAGGTTCAGGCAGCGAATGGCGGTGTGGCCCGAAAAGCGATGGGACGATAGGGACATGGGCATTTGGCTAGAGATTATGATGCCTCTTCGGGGGGTCAGTCCTTTCGGTTGGTGGGTCAAGGAGCGGGAAGTGGGGGAACTAGTGGGAGTATGTTTACGGTTATCCGCAAAGGCCTTTGCTTTCAGTTTAATGAAGGGCAGTGCCGATTTGGGGCATCATGCAAGTAAAAGCATGAGTGCTCAGGGTGTGGAGGAATCCATTCCTTCACAAAATGTTTCAAGAAAGCGCGGCAGGGTGTCAAGCCAGGAGAAGTGGGTAATGCGAACGCGGACCCCGGGGAGGGTAGAAAGGATGGTGCCATGGCTTACGGAGTATGCAAGTAGGCGGGGACACGTGGCAGATGCCGAGTTATTGTTGACTGGCTTTCGTTCAGGTTTTGTTATTCCGTTTAAAGAACAAGAGGTGAAAATTGGCCAGGGAGTTTCCGTCGGTGGTAAGGGATATATTGTTCAAGGAAATGGCATTGGGGAGAATGGCAGGGCCTTTTGAGGGTCCACCGCTGGCGGGGCTGCAGATTTCTCCGCTGGGGGTGGTACCCAAGAAGGGAGCGGGGCAGTTCTGGATGATACATCATCTTTCACACCCAATGGGTTGTCCGTTAATGATGGCATTGATCCGGATCTGGTATCGGTGAACTATGCTTCATTTGATAAGGCTGAGTCACTGGTGCGGGTGGCAGGGCCTGTGGCTTTGTTAGCCAAGGTTGTTGTGGAATCGGCTTTCCTGCTCTTGCTGGTGCATCCGAGTTGCCACCATTTGCTGGGCTGTTATTTTGATGGTTCGTTCTTTGTTAATCTGTGCGTTCCTATGGGTTGCTCTATCTCCTGCTCGTACTTCGAGAGGTTCAATTCTTTTGTGGTATAAGTGGTTAGGCAGTAGGCTGGAAAGTCATCAGTAGTGCACTACTTGGATGACTTCTTATTTGTTGGAGCAGCCGGTTCTGGGGATTGCTAGCATTTGGTAGAGGTATTCGGGGAGGTGGCGTGAGATTTCTGGATCCCGGTCACAGCTGATAAGTCAGAAGGTCCAGTAACTTTGTTGAGTTTCCTGTGTATCCAGCTGGATACCATCCGTATGGAGTGCAGACTCCCAGAAGACAAGCTTGAGGACCTTAGAAAGGTGTTGGGAGAGGCGT
The DNA here is from genome assembly GCF_027579735.1 of Bombina bombina. Taxonomy (NCBI): domain Eukaryota; kingdom Metazoa; phylum Chordata; class Amphibia; order Anura; family Bombinatoridae; genus Bombina; species Bombina bombina. Next base: position 617,656,783 of record NC_069504.1, read on the forward strand.
TGGCTTCTAAGAACGTAACTTTGTGGAAGTTGCAATCCTTGCTGGGTAAGCTCAATTTCGCCTGTCAGATTATCCCAATCGGCAGGGTATTCTGCCGTCGGCTTTCATTGGCAACGGTTGGGGTGTCGGAGCAGAAGCACCATATCAGGTTGCCTATGGAACTGAAGGAAGACCTGAGGGTGTGGCTAATGTTCCTGGACGAATTCAATGAAAGTTTGATTATCCAGGAGGTGGGCTGGTCTGACGACAGCTTGTGTTTATTCATGGATGCTTCAGGGGCCCATTGGTTTGGGGCATACCTGCAGGGTAGGTGGTGTGCTGAGGCGTGGCCCTCCAGCTGGGGGGAAGCTGGCTTAACGAAGAATCTCATGTTCTTAGAGTTTTTTCACCTGGTTATTGCCCTGTGCGTGTGGTCCCACATTTTAGATGGACAAGAGGGTCAGCTTGTCAGGGTGCCAGGAATCAGACTGAGACAAGAAGTGCAAAAATAATCACACCTTTATTAATAGCAAAAAATAATAAAAAGTCCACAAGTCAAATAAGCCAGGAATCAAAACCAGAGCTGGTAGTCAGATGAGCCGAGTCAGGAGCCAAAGCGAGTAGTCAGACGAGCCAAGTCAGGAGCCAAAGCTAGTAGTAATACCAGCCGGAATCAGGAACAAGGAGAACAGCAGAGTCAGGAACAAGCCAATGATCAGGAACCAGGAGGGACGTCAGACAGCAGGGTAATACACAGGAGCTCTCACAAACAGGTCTGAGACAATGCAAGGGCAAAGCATACTGAAAAGAGGCCCTTTAAATAGTAAGTGATGACATCACAATTCTGAGACTGCATCCTGTCTCACACTGATGATGTATACCAGTCTGGCCATAAAAGGAAGTGCAGGAATTGAGCAGCATCACACAGTATGCACCAGAGTCAGCAAGAGAGGTGAGTAAAATGGCTGTCAGCAGCACATGGCAAACAAAACAGGAAAAAACCCTGACAGTACCCTCCTCTCAACGACCCCTCCCCCGTGGGAGGACAAAAGGCTTATTGGGGAAATGAGCATGGAAGGCACAGAGGAGGGCGGGAGCAGAACATCAGAGGAGGGAACCCATGAACGCTCCTCTGGACCATAGCCCCTCCAGTGAATCAAATACTGTACGCGGCCCCTGGACATATGAGAGTCAATAATGCTGCTGACCTCATACTCCTCATTGTTGTCAACAAAGATAGGATGGGGATGAGGCAACACAGCGGAAAACTGATTACATACCAATGGTTTCAAGAGGGAGACATGAAAAACATTGGAGATGTGCATAGCAGGAGGAAGGTCAAGAGCGTAGGCCACAGGATTGACCTGTCGGAGTGTTCGAAAAGGACCAACATAACGGGGAGCCAGTTTATTGGAAGGCACACGAAGATTCAAGTTGCGGGAGGACAGCCAAACTCTCTCACCAACCTGGTAGGAAGGCATGGGCAGACGCCTACGATCAGCCTGGAACTTTTGGCGCTGCATAGAAAGATGAAGGCAATCCTAAATCTGCACCCACGTGGAACGGAGTTGCCGGAGATGCTCTGTCAAAACAAGAATACCCTGAGACATGAATGAATCGGGCAACAAGGATGGTTGAAATCCATAATTCGCCATGAAAACTTGGAGGAAGCATTAATAGCACTATTATGAACAAACTCTGCCCAAGGTAACAGTTCAGACCAATTATTGTGTTGATCTGAGACATAGCAATGGAGGAACTGTTCCAGAGCTTGATTAGACAGTTCCGCAGCCCCATTTGAGGGTGATATACCGAGGAGAAGGAAAGCTGTATCCCCATTTGAGCACAAATGCCAAAATCTGGAGACAAACTGGCTACCCCGGTCCGACACTATCTCCTTGGGTAACTCATGTAAACGGAAGACCACCCGGGTAAAAATTGAAGCAAGTTCCTGAGTGGTAGGCAACTTCTTCAAGGGAATGCAATGTGACATTTTAGAAAAACGGTCAACCACCATAAGGATAACAGTATTGCCATTGGAAACAGGGAGCTCAACAATGAAGTCCATGGAAAGATGTGTCCAAGGACGCTTACCATTAGCAATAGGTTGAAGAAGACCCACAGGAAGATGTCGAGGAGTCTTATTCTGTGCACAAACTGAGCAGGAGGCAACATACGCAGCAACATCAGAACGAAGACCTGGCCACCAGAATTGTCGAGTGACAGACAAAATCATTTGGTTCTTGCCTGGGTGACCTGCGGCTTTAGGATATTGGTAAGTGTGCAAAAGTTTAGTTTGAAGATTCTCAGGAAAAAAACACTTACCACAAGGTTTCTCAGGAGGTGCATTGGTTTGTGTAGCCAGGATCTCCTCCCCCAAGGGAGAAGTCAAATTAGAATGTATGGTAGCCAAAATATGGTCAGGAGGTATAACTGGAGTAGGTACAGACTCCTCCTTGGACAGAGGGGAAAATTGTCGAGAGAGGGCATCAGCCCTAACATTCTTACTATTAGGCAGGTAGGAGACCACATAATTAAACCGTGACAAAAATAGCACCCATCTGGCCTGTCGGGGCAACAAACGTTTTGCTTCAGAAACATAAGTTAAATTCTTGTAGTCAGTAAAAATGAGCACTGGCATGCTAGTACCCTCAAGAAGATGCCTCCATTCCTTGAGTGCCAAAATTATGGCCAGTAATTCCCTGTCGCCAATTTCATAATTGCTCTCCGCTGGAGACAATTTCTTAGAGAAGAAACCACATGGATGCAAGGAACCTTCAGGCGTAGGACGTTGAGACAAGAGGGCACCTACTCCAGTCTCAGATGCATCGACCTCAAGAACGAAAGGCAGGACAGGGTTAGGATGAGCCAGAACTGGAGCGGCAGCAAAGGCAGTCTTAAGACTATCAAAGGCCTTAATAGCAGTAGGTGACCAATGGAGTGGATCATTCTCTTTACGGGTCATGTCTGTGATAGGTTTGACCAAGGAAGAAAAGTTTTTAATAAACTTTCTATAGTAATTGGTGAACCCCAAAAAACATTGAATAGACCAAAGATCAACTGGGTGAGGCCACTGCAGAACTGCAGAACAAAATAACTTGTCAGGATCCATGGAGAAACCTGCAACGGAGATAACATAACCTAGGAAGGTTACTTGAGTCTGATGGAACTCACATTTCTCGAGTTTACAAAACAGGCCGTTCTCACGTACTCTCTGAAGAACCTGTGTAACATCAGAACGATGAGCCTCAAGTGTGGGTGAGTGTATGAGGATGTCATCCAAGTAAACCACAACACACTGTTGCAACATATCTCGTAGGACATCATTAATAAATTCCTGGAAAACAGCAGGTGCATTACATAGGCCAAAGGGAATTACAAGATACTCATAATGCCCGCTCCTGGTGTTAAATGCTGTTTTCCTTTTGTGGCCCTCCTTGATCCTAACGAGATTGTACACTCCTCTCAAATCAAGTTTATTAATGACCGTAACTCCCTTGAGGTGGTCAAAGAATTCTGTAATGAGCGGAATAGGGTAGGCATTCTTAATGGTAAGATGATTAAGACCCCTATAATTGATGCATGGTCTTAACTCGCCACTCTTTTTCTTCACAAAGAAGAAGCCAGCCCCTGCAGGAGAGCAGGATTTGCGGATGATCCCCCGCGACAGAGCATCGGCAACATACTCCTCCATAGCACAATTCTCTGCAACAGACAGAGGGTAAACCCGGCCCCAAGGAGGAATGGCTCTGGGTTGCAGGTCTATGGCACAATCGTAAGACCGGAGAGGAGGCAACGTACTGGCACGCACCTTGTCAAAAACGTCTAGGAACTCTCGGTACTCCTCTGGCAATTGAGATACCGAAGAAGTGCACAAGACTTTAACTGGTTTCCGAAGACAAGTGGAAATACATTGCGGAGACCATGACAAAATTTTGGACCTGCGCCAGTCAAGACTGGGATTGTGCTTTTGGAGCCAGGGATAACCCAGAACAACCGTAAAATGTGGAGAGTTTATCACCTGGAACTGGAGGGTTTAAAAATGGAGAGCCCCAACAGCCATGGATAACGGAGCAGTTTCGTGAGTAACGAGTGCGGGCTGAAGGGGCCTGCCATCAATGGCCTCAATAGCAAGCGGAACGGACCGAGGTAAAACAGGAATGGAGTGCTTTGATACAAAAGCACTGTCAATGAAATAGCCCGCAGCACCGGAGTCAACAAGAGCCTGGGTGACTATGGAGGAGTCCACCCAGGAAAGGACCACTGTAACCAAAGGTTTCTCCTTTAGCAGTTCCGGGGACGAGGATAAACCACCCAAGGTCTGCCCCCGACAGGACCTTAGGTGTGAGCGTTTCCCGGCCGTGTAGGACAAGACTTCAAAAGGTGGCCCTGTAACCCACAATAGAAGCAGAGCCCCTACCTCCTCCTAAAGGCCCTCTCTGCCGCGGAGAGACACGTGAATCCCAACGGCATCGGCTCAACAGTACCTGGTGACTCAGGACCAGAAGGCATGGGAGGAGAAGGAGGCATGGGTGGGACTGAACACATAGGAGACAATGGAACAGGAGGCTTCCGCAAGCTTTCTTTGAAAGAGGGCCTCTCACTTAGTCTGATGTCAATTAGGATCAAAAAGACACCAATGCCTCGAGATCTTCTGGTAAATCTCTGGCAGCAACTTCATCTTTAATCACATCAGAGAGCCTATGAATGAAGGCGGCAACAAGGGCTTCATTGTTCCAACCTACCTCTGCAGCAAGTGTACGGAACTCTATGGCATACTGAGCAACAGATCTTGTACCTTGCTGAATGGACATGAGTCGTTTAGCAGCAGAGGAAGAGTGAGCCGGAACATCAAATACCCTTCGAAAGGAGGCCACAAATTCAGGGTAATTTGAAATCACAGGTTTATTAGTCTCCCACAAGGGATTAGCCCAGGCAAGAGCTGTGTCAGAGAGTAACGAGATGAGAAATCCCACCTTAGCTCTGTTAGAGGGAAACACCTGAGGTAACATCTCAAAGTAAATGCCCACCTGGTTCAAAAACCCTCTGCACTGATTAGGATCGCCTCCATAACGCAGAGGTAGTGGTGCAGAACCAGACATGCTCCTGGTAGGACTAGGTGCAGCAGCGGGAACAGGAGCAGCCATAACTTGCAGGACACTTTGGTCCAAATGTGCAGTGCGAGTCAGCAGGGTTTGCAGGGCTAGTGCAAATTGATCCAAGCGGTGATCCTGTTTATCCATCCTGGAAATTATGGCAGGTAAAGGTGGATTATTAGCACCATCAGGATTCATAGCCCTTGCGTAATGTCAGGGTGCCAGGAATCAGACTGAGACGAGAAGTACAAAAATAATCACACCTTTATTAATAGCAAAAAATAATAAAAAGTCCACAAGTCAAATAACAGCCAGGAAACAAAACCGTTTGCTTGTCTCCTATTTTTTCTACATTTACTTGAACAGTGAGCACCCTCCCCTGGTATTACTAGTCTATACTCCATTATATCAGATATTAGTATTATTGTCCCCAATTTGGGTGACTACTTTTATTGGTTAAATTGTGGTAAGCTAATACTTGACAGGGAATCATTAAATACAACTTCCATTACCACTATCCCTATCTTTATTATATAACATAAAAGGAAGTGCAGGAATTGAGCAGCATCACACAGTATGCACCAGAGTCAGCAAGAGAGGTGAGTAAAATGGCTGCCAGCAGCACATGGCAAACAAAACAATAAAAAAACCCTGACACAGCTTTCATTCAGACAACTTGGGGTGGTCATGGCTATATATATATATATGGCAGATAGAGCATGCAATTTAAAGCAATTTTCTAATTTACTCTTAATATCAAATTTTCTTCATTCTCTTGTTATCTTTATTTAAAAAGCAGGAATGCAAAGCTTAGGAGCTGGCCCATTAACAGGCTCACGGCTAATTCTCCTCCAGTGGTGAAGTTATTGAGAATGTTTGTGTTAGAATGCTTGCGCAGCAATGTGTCTTTCAGGGCTATCCACGTTCCGGGCAAGCTGAATGTTATTGCTGACTCTCTGTAGTGTTTTCAATGGGATTGGTTTTGCCTGGTGGCACCAGACGCAGATGTGGAAGGGGTTGCCTGCCCATGGGACCTGTGGAGTTTGGGTGGTCCTGGATGATCAGTCTGATTCAAGGAGCATTGGCTCATACCACATGGAGGGCGTATGCCCGTGTGTGGAGGAAATTATGTGAGTTGGATGGAGGAAGGAATTTGATGGGGGACAGGAGAATTCAGCTGGGGGTTTTGTTGTCATGGGTAAAGATTTGGGGAGAGGAGAGGCTGTCGCCTTCTGAGATAAGGAAAAGGGTGGCGGCATTAGCCTTTCTGTTTCAGTTGTTGGGGTTTGAGGACTTAAAGGTGTTTGTAGTGAGGATGGGAATTAGGGGTTTGTGTCGTGGGAAAGGGCGGAAGGATGGTAGGCGGCCAGTGACGTTTGCGGTTTTGTCCCGATTTCAATTCATTTCAGTATTCCGGAAAGCTTTAGGGGGTCTTAGGTTTGGGGGGTATGGAGTTTGGGTCCCATTCATTTAGAATTGGGGGCGGCGTCTGAGACTGCTGGATTGGGTCTGGATATGTCAGTGATTAAGAGGATTGGTAAGTGGAGGTCTGAGAGGTTCCAGGGGTATGTCAGACCGGGAATGAGGGTGTAATTGGGGGGGGTGGCAGCTGATATGGCTTTATTTTTCTTGGCAGGTCCGGTGTGATGCTGGGTGATTGGACATTCATAGGTTTATTGGGCCAGGAAAGCTGCCACTGTGAAGGAAGATGGAGTTCAATTGGGGCTGCCTAGGGAGCAAGTTGTGATAAAGTGCTTTTGAGTTCGGGGGATGAAATGGGGTCAGCTGGTTGGGAAAGTGGTAGAGTATGCTAGATTTCCCCCCCCCCCCTCAGATTCTGGTTATACATGTAGGGGGAACGATCTGGGATTCATGTCACAGAAGGAGTTGGTGGATGAAATTAAGAGGGGGTGAATCGATTACGGCAGCTCTTCCCTGGTTTGATCATAGTGTTGTCTGAAATTGAGAGTCGTTTGGTGTGGAGGTCAGCATGGGATTTAGGGAGGTTGGAGGCTTCCAGACTGAAGATTAACAGGATGGTGAGTGGATATGTGTGACGGATTGTGGGCTTGAGGCATGTGGAGTTTGAGGGAGAATTGGGTAAGTGCTTCTATCTGAAGGATGGGGTTCACCTGAATGAAGTGGGTTTACACCTCTTTAATTTCACTTTGAAGGAAGGGATTGAAAAGGCCTTTGCTCTGAATGGCGGTTCTCACCCGGGGGGTGAGTGGTGGCAGGGTGCTTGCTCTGGTTGGTAGAGGCTTACACCTGTAATGATGTGGATGGTACTTCCTGTTTGAGCAGCAGGCGGTTGGTTTAATGGTGGTAACCTCTCCCCTGAGTTGAGGGGGGCTTGTGGAATGTATAGAGGGGGCAAGTACTGTGTACTGGTTGAGAAGTTAATGTTATTTATATTTATTTGTTATGTTAAAGGGACATTAAACCCAACATTTTTCTTTCATGATTCAGACAGAGAATACAATTTTAAACAAAATTCCAATTTACTTCTATTATCTAATGTGCTTCAATATTTAGATATCCTTTGTTAAAGAAATAACAATGCACATGGGTGAGCCAATCACACGAGGCAAATATGTGCAGCCTCCAATCAGAATTTACTGAGCCTATCTAGATATGCTTTTCAGGAAGGAATATCAAGAGAATGATGCAAATTATATAACAGAAGTATATTAGAAAGTTGTTTAAAGTTGTATTCTCTATCTGAATCATGAAAGAGAAAATTTGGGTTTAATGTCCCTTTAATAAAGGAGCTGCGGCCTTTCAATCCCATATAAAGTGTGAAGTGTGTTTTGTGGGTGGGGTGGAATGACAACTTGACGATGTGGGGTCAACACATTTTTCTTGTGTTATCTTTGAAAACCTTTGTTGTGTCTGAGGCCTTTTTTATCACCATGAGTAATTTGGGATTGTAGTCACACAATCTATGCTGACACTATTGGGCAAACTTCCCCTCTTGATACCTCACAAAAATATTGTCAAGATTGTGATCAATCCTAAAATTAGTAAGAACATTTTGCAAAATACATGTAAAATATATTGCTACTTGTAATTAATTTGACAGGTCTTTTTAACAACTGGTATTAAAGGTAGTACACTAATCACATTAAAAATTTAAAAATGTTCTTGTCACCCCTAACTTAAACAGGCCCATTTATCAAAGGGCTTGCGGACCTGATCCGACACTGCGGATCAGGTCCGCAAGACCTCGCTAAATGCGGAGAGCAATACGCTCTCCGCATTTAACATTGCACCAGCAGCTCACAAGAGCTGCTGGTGCAACGCCGCCCCCTGCTGACTCGCGGCCAATCGGCAGCCAGCAGGGAGCTGTCAATCAACCCGATCGTATTCGATCGGGTTGATGTCCGGCGATTCCTGTCCGCCTGTTCAGAGCAGGCGGACAGGGTTATGGAGCAGCGGTCTTTAGACCGCTGCTTCATAACTTGTGTTTCTACGCTAGTCTGAAGACTCGCCAGAAACACGGCCCGTACGGAGCTTGATAAATGGGCCTGAAAGTGTCTTTTTTATGTTCAGAATTATATAACATTATTTTTAAGGTTTACTGTCCCTTTAATGGTTAAAATGCTTTTGCTTTAAAAAAAAGAAGCTTTTTTTCCCCTTAAAGGGACATTAAAAACTTGTTAAAATAAAATTATAAACTTTATATTTAAAAAAACCCATCTACAATAAACTTTCATTATTTATTTTGTCTCCGTTTCCTGCAATTCCATTCTGAAATTGTGTGCTTTTCAGTTTATTTTAGAAATGGAAGTGCGGAACACTGTTATATTTTACACAGCCATTGGCTGCACATTCTAGTGACCTATTTATAACTGTCCCTAATTGGCCACAGCAGAGAAGGTAACCTAAGTTACAACATGGCAGTTCCCATTGTTTTATAGACACTAAGGGCTAGATTTAACAAGCAGTGGATGCTGCTGTCTCTGCCCCAAGTTTCCGGCTCGTTGGAAACTGAAGTTAAGAAGCAGCAGTCTTGATACCCCCTGCTAGCGGCCGATTGGCCACGAATGTGCAGGGGACGGCAATGCACAAGCATTTCCCAAGAAATGCTTGTGCAATGTTAAATGCTGACAGCGTATGCTGTCAGCATTTAGCAATGTTGGGCAGGCATGATTTGCTACAGTGAAACATGTCCGCCCGGCCTTTAATATGTTTGTATTTGTCCTATTGCTTACAACAGAATTCCTCAACAATCATTTAGGGTACTTTTGTAATATGATTAGACACATATTTTATAGCTCTGAAACTTCTGCTTGCTTTTTTTTTAAAAAAAAAACTATTTCAGACAATATGGCTGCCTGGGTTGTGGATAAAATTGTAAGCCTATGACTCTTTGGAAGAGCAACATTCACGTCTTTTTTTCTGCTAGTGGCTGCCTTTATGAGATTTTTTTTACACTTCTTTGCCTCTATTCTTGATTTTTAATAGATTTGTTAGTTGTGATGCCTAGTTAGTTGTGAACTCAAAAATGTTCTTTCTTGATTCAGATAGAGCTCACAATTTTAAACAACTTTCCATTTTACCTCTATTATTAAATGTAGTTCATTCTTGTGGTATCTTTTGATGAAAGAGCAACAATGCACTTCTGTGAGCTAGCTGAACATATTGAGTGAGTCAATGACAAGAGGCGTATGTGTGCAGCCAACAATCAGCAGGTTGTTCCTTGTAGTTCAGTGATACTGCTGAGTCTACCTAGGTATGCTTTTCATCAAACAAAACAAGGAGAACAAAGCAAAATAGATAACATAAGTAAATTAGAAAGTTGTTTAGAATTGCATGTTCTACTTGAATCATAAAAGTTCAAATTTGACTTTACTGTCCCTTTAAACCTGTTTCTTTTTCAGCATTATTAATACCAATCATATTTTATTGGCGAGTTGATAAAGTGTATATTTTTTTTTATTATTTATTTATATGTATAGCTTAGAGGAGAGAAGGGAAAGAGGTGATATGATAGCAACTTTCAAGTACATTAAAGGGTTTAGTAAAACTGAGGCTGTGGGTATTTTACATAAAATGGAAAATTCAAGAACAAGGGGTCATGAGCTCAAGCTAAAGGGTAGTAGATTCAGGAGTAATTTGAGGAAGCACTTCTTTACAGAAAGAGTGATTGATTTATGGAATAAACTTCCTCAAGAGGTAGTAGCAACAAACACTGTGGGGGACTTTAAAAATGCATGGGACAAGCATAGGGCTATCCTACGAACTAGATAAGTTTGTACTGTTAGGTAAGGTCGAGCAGACTTGCTGGGCCTATGGCTCTTATCTGCCGTCAATATCTATGTTTCTATGTTTATTTGATTTGAAGTGTTGGCATTAAAACCAAAAAATTGAAGAATTATTTAATAACCATTTATTATTAAGAAACAAATGATTGAAAACATAGAATTTCTTATATCTGAATAGTAATAAGTACAGTAAAGTCATATGAATGTAATCCGAAATATGGAAGTGCTTCATAATGGCAAGAATTACACACTAATGAACAGTAGACACACAAAACTAATTATTTTTATATGAATTGCAGTGACAAATTCTTTTATTTACAGTATAGAAAACAGAAATGCTCAGTTTTAGTAAATATCTTAAAGCTGTCTTTCATTGATGAGTTCATTAACCACTTGCTGTTTCAAGTGATTAATTAATTAATGCCACACAGATTGCTCTTGTAAATATGCATCTTGCATGCTGCTGTAAATGCAGGGATAAAAAGAATGAGATGTGCTACTTTGGAAAGAATATTAATCTGTATACAGTTAAGTGGTTATTTAAGGAAATTTGATGCTGACAAAACTGGAACAAAGTCACTATACACAAGGCATGGGTGAATGTCTTTATTTTAACATAAAAATAACAAAACTAAATTTAATTGACTTCTTATTTGCCATTTTAATGTTTCTATCGAATGAATAGTATTATTTTACTTTTAGATAACCAGCAGACTACCTCCCGGTAACTAGCTTCCGATCACATGATGATACGTCCATAAATCAGGATCTCCGCTACGATAGCGTCAAGGGTGGTTTCCTCAGTTTATCCGCCAATCGGCTGGCCCAAACCGGGGGGGGGGGTGTTAGGGTTACTTTGTGTAAAAATAGATTGTAGAACGGGGGTAAAATAAAATCTGTTTATTTAAATCAAATGGTTAAAACAGCAACGCGTTTCTAGGCCACAGTGCCGTTTCATCAGGCTGTGAATAAAATACAAACCCCTCGCTCTATTTGAACCCTTCCCTTGACTAATCACTGATTGATGTATATTACACACCCTAATAAGATGTTACGCTCATACTGCAACATAAGGGAATATAAATGATACCCTCCCCTTAACCAATCACTGATCGATCTATGTTACACACCTTAGACAGATGTAACGCCTATAATACAGCACATAGAAATATAAATGCAACCATTAGTTGTTAGTTTGACAGGTGTTATATTAAATTGCATAAACGTGGACCTCTAACATCCAAGGCACAATTTTCAATGTCTAAAATTGATTTAAGGTGAACCATACGGATCAAAACTATGTAAGATGATAGATAATAGACATCAGTATACATATAAATAACAGAAGTGTAACACCAAGTGACACATGATATCAACTCGTATAGATAATTTCCTAACATAAATAAGGCACATATTCCTTTAACTAATAATAGTGCATCTATACTTGTAATCCTGCCATGGAAAAAAATGCATTGGAATCTAAATAGCGTTAATATCCCATGTAGTAAGTATAATCTCGTGAAAAAATCATCTTATTTTATATGTAAGTAAATACAATAGGTGTGTATGCATTGATTTAGTGAAAAAATCACTATGGTGATATGTTGTAAATCACACCAAGTGTAATATGCTATGTGAGAATAATAATCATATATAAGGAGTGAGTGTGGAAAAGATTCCTTAAGGGAATCTAAAGCCATCAAACCAGTATTGACCATAACAATATGATCCTTACTACAAAAATAAATAGAAAAAAAAACATTAAGCTAGATTCTGCAGGATCCAGTATGTTGGCCGCACCTGTAGACTTCTTAGTATTAGATGGTCTGAGCACTATCACAATATGAAGAACAACTATAAATTACATATTCCTAGACATTGTAATGTAAAACATAATGGTAATTTGGAGTGTTTCACTATTATACCTATCGAATATGTACCTAAATCCCACTTATACGATCAATTTTTTTTGGCTTAGACAGAGGGAGACCTACTGGATCCACAATCCATCCAGGTGGTCTCAATATGAATGTGGATTTGGCAGCCTTCCACTGACTATGCCAGTTTATTCACACATATTTATCTATATATTTGTATCACTCCTTAATTCAAGCTATATAAATGATAGCTAAATTATTTTAATACACGTCCTATCACTAATTAGAATCTAGCTTAATGTTTATTGTTATTTATTTTTGCAGTAAGGATCATACATTATGTTATGGTCAATATTGGTTTGATGACTTTAGATTCCCTTTAGGAATCTTTTCCACACTCACTTCCTTATGTATGATTATTATTCTCATATAGCATATTACACTTGTTGGTGTAATTTACAACATATCACCATAGTGATTTTTTCACTAAATTAATACACACCTATTATATTTACTTACACATAAAATAAGATGATTTTTTCATGAGATTATACTTACTACATGGGATATTAACGCTATTTAGATTCCAATGCATTTTTTCCATGGCAGGATTACAAGTATAGATGCATGATTATTAGTTAAAGGAGTATGTGCCTTATTTATGTTAGGAAATTATCTACACGAGTTGCTATCATTTGTCACTTGGTGTTACACTTCTGTTATGTGTATGTATACTGATGTCTATTATATATCATCTCACATTGTTTTCATCTGTATGGTTCACCTTAAATCAATTTTACACATTGAAAATTGTGCTTTGGATGTTAGAGCTCCACGTTTATGCAGTTTAATATAACACCTGTCACACTAACAACTTATGGTACTGTTATATATATATATATATATATATATATATATATATATATAAAATGAAGAGAAAAGATAGCATAGGAGTTTGGAAAATCCTATATAAAGCAAGGGAATTCAACACTGTTTTATAATCAAATTTATTTATTTAGAAATATGCTTCATGTGTGGAATTTATATGCACACATTTACAAAACACATAAAAAACTTTATGTACAATAAGCTGGTCAGTATATAAAGACTAATTGTATATACCAAAAGAGTTAGTCTAAATGTATAGCACATCAATTAGATAGAGCATGCTCAGTGTCAACAAAGTGATGTGTTTTGCAAGACTGCGTGTAAGCAATGTCTATTACTTAGTGTGGTATCAAAGGAATTTATCGTACAGGCCGAGCACAGGTAAACAGAGACCAGGTTCCATTTTCACCCATCTCGTGCTGAACAGCACATACCTGTCTCCAAATTCCGATGCACAATATTTCTTGGCGTTCTTACCAGAGCTCCAGCAGAATGACTGTAGCCACAGGTGTCCTCATCCGACACCGCTTACCCGCTAGAGGGGTCACATCTACCTGGGAGATCGGGTCTCCCAGGACCCGTAGTTTGGAAGCTTGGCATTTTGACAAGACGCCATTAGGACGACCTCAGGACTGGGGTCCTTCAGTCAATCAGCTGTCTATTACCACAATAAGGCTTAGATTTAGAGTTTGGCGGTAGCCGTGAAAACCAGCGTTAGAGGCTCCTAACGCTGGTTTTAGGCTACCGCCGGTATTTGGAGTCAGTCAGGAAAGGGTCTAAGGCTCACTTTTCAACCGCGACATTTCCATACCGCAGATCCCCTTACGTCAATTGCGTATCCTATCTTTTCAATGGGATCTTTCTAACTCCGGTATTTAGAGTCGTGTCTGAAGTGAGCGTTAGAATTCTAACGACAAAACTCCAGCCGCAGAAAAAATTCAGTAGTTAAGAGCTTTCTGGGCTAACGCCGGTTCATAAAGCTCTTAACTACTGTGATCTAAAGTACACTAACACCCATAAACTACCTATGTACCCCTAAACCAAGGTCACCCCACATCGCTGCCACTCGATTAAATTCTTTTAACCCCTAATCTGCCGACCGCCACCTACGTTATACTTATGTACCCCTAATCTGCTGCCCCTAACACCGCCGACCCCTATATTATATTTATTAACCCCTAACCTGCCCCCCACAACGTCGCCGCCAGCTACCTACAATAATTAACCCCTAATCTGCTGACCGCCACCTACGTTATACTTATGTACCCCTAATCTGCTGCCCCTAACACCGCCAACCCCTATATTATATTTATTAACCCCTAATCTGCCCCCCTCAACGTTGCCTCCACCTGCCTACACTTATTAACCCCTAATCTGCCGAGCGGACCGCACCACTACTATAATAAAGTTATTAACCCCTAATCCGCCTCACTCCCGCCTCAATAACCCTATAATAAATAGTATTAACCCCTAATCTGCCCTCCCTAACATTGCCGACACCTAAATTAAATTATTAACCCCTAATCTGCGGACCGAATCTCGCCGCTATTCTAATAAATGTATTAACCCCTAAAGCTAAGTCTAACCCTAACCCTAACACCCCCCTAAATTAAATATAATTTAAATCTAACGAAATAAATTAACTCTTATTAAATAAATTATTCCTATTTAAAGCTAAATACTTACCTGTAAAAATAAACCCTAATATAGCTACAATATAAATTATAATTATATTATAGCTATTTTAGGATTTATATTTATTTTACAGGTAACTTTGTATTTATTTTAACCAGGTACAATAGCTATTAAATAGTTAAGAACTATTTAATAGCTAAAATAGTTAAAATAATTACAAAATTACCTGTAAAATAAATCCTAACCTAAGTTACAATTAAACCTAACACTACACTATCAATAAATGAATTAAATAAACTACCTACAATTATCTACAATTAAACCTAACACTACACTATCAATAAATAAATTAAATACAATTCCTACAAATAAATACAATTAAATAAACTAACTCAAGTACAAAAAATAAAAAAGAACTAAGTTACAAAAAATAAAAAAATATTTACAAACATTAGAAAAATATTACAACAATTTTAAACTAATTACACCTACTCTAAGCCCCCTAATAAAATAACAAAGCCCCCCAAAATAAAAAAATGCCCTACCCTATTCTAAATTACTAAAGTTCAAAGCTCTTTTACCTTACCAGCCCTGAACAGGGCCCTTTGCGGGGCATGCCCCAAGAAATTCAGCTCTTTTGCCTGTAAAAAAAAACGTACAATACCCCCCCCAACATTACAACCCACCACCCACATACCCCTAATCTAACCCAAACCCCCCTTAAATAAACCTAACACTAAGCCCCTGAAGATCTTCCTACCTTATCTTCACCTCACCGGGTATCACCGATCCGTCCTGGCTCCAAAATCTTCATCCAAGCCCTAGCGGGGGCTAGACATCCATCATCCGACGGCTGAAGAAGTCCAGAAGAGGGTCCAAAGTCTTCATCCTATCCGGGAAGAAGAGTAGATCCGGACCGGCAACCATCTTCTTCCAAGCGGCATCTTCTATCTTCATCCGATGAGGACCGGCTCCATCGTGAAGACCTCCAGCGCGGACCCATCTTCTTCCGACGACGTCCAACTGAAGAATGACGGTTCCTTTAAGGGACGTCATCCAAGATGGCGTCCCTCGAATTCTGATTGGCTGATAGGATTCTATCAGCCAATCGGAATTAAGGTAGGAAAATTCTGATTGGCTGATGGAATCAGCCAATCAGAATCAAGTTCAATCCGATTGGCTGATCCGATCAGCCAATCAGATTGAGCTCGCATTCTATTGGCTGATCGTAACAGCCAATAGAATGTGAGCTCAATCTGATTGGCTGATCGGATCAGCCAATCGAAATGAACTTGATTCTGATTGGCTGATTCCATCAGCCAATCAGAATTTTCCTACCTTAATTCCGATTGGCTGATAGAATCCTATCAGCCAATCGGAATTCGAGAGACGCCATCTTGGATGACGTCCCTTAAAGGAACCGTCATTCTTCAGTTGGACGTCGTCGGAAGAAGATGGGTCCGCGCTGGAGGTCTTCACGATGGAGCCGGTCCTCATCGGATGAAGATAGAAGATGCCGCTTGGAAGAAGATGGTTGCCGGTCCGGATCTACTCTTCTTCCCAGATAGGATGAAGACTTTGGACCCTCTTCTGGACTTCTTCAGCTGTCCAATGATGGATGCCTAGCCCCCGCTTGGGCTTGGATGAAGATTTTGGAGCCAGGACGGATCGGTGATACCCGGTGAGGTGAAGATAAGGTAGGAAGATCTTCAGGGGCTTAGTGTTAGGTTTATTTAAGGGGGGTTTGGGTTAGATTAGGGGTATGTGGGTTGTAATGTTGGGGGAGGGGGTATTGTATGTGTTTTTTTACAGGCAAAAGAGCTGAATTTCTTGGGGCATGCCCCGCAAAGGGCCCTGTTCAGGGCTGGTAAGGTAAAAGAGCTTTGAACTTTTGTAATTTAGAATAGGGTAGGGCATTTTTTTATTTTGGGGGGCTTTGTTATTTTATTAGGGGGCTTAGAGTAGGTGTAATTAGTTTAAAATTGTTGTAATATTTTTCTAATGTTTGTAAATAATTTTTTATTTTTTGTAACTTAGTTCTTTTTTATTTTTTGTACTTTAGTTAGTTTATTTAATTGTATTTATTTGTAGATATTGTATTTAATTCATTTATTGATAGTGTAGTGTTAGGTTTAATTGTAGGTAATTGTAGGTATTTTATTTAATTTATTTATTGATAGTGTAGTGTGTAGTGTGGTTTAATTGTAATTTAGGTTAGGATTTATTTTACAGGTAAATTTGTAATTATTTTAACTATTTTAGCTATTAAATAGTTCTTAACTATTTAATAGCTATTGTACCTGGTTAAAATAAATACAAAGTTACCTGTAAAATAAATATAAACCCTAAAATAGCTATAATATAATTATAATTTATATTGTAGCTATGTTAGGATTTATTTTACAGGTAAGTATTTAGCTTTAAATCGGAATAATGTATTTAATAAGAGTTAATTAATTTTGTTAGATTTAAATTATATTTAACTTAGGGGGGTGTTAGTGTTAGGGTTAGACTTAGCTTTAGGGGTTAATACATTTATTAGAATAGCGGTGAGCTCCAGTCGGCAGATTAGGGGTTAATGTTTGAAGTTAGGTGTCGGCGATGTTAGGGAGGGCAGATTAGGGGTTAATACTATTTATTATAGGGTTAGTGAGGCGGATTAAGGGTTAATAACTTTATTATAATAGCGGTGCGGTCCGCTCGGCAGATTAGGGGTTAATAAGTGTAGGCAGGTGGAGGCGACGTTGTGGGGGGCAGATTAGGGGTTAATAAATATAATATAGGGGTCGGCGGTGTTAGGGGCAGCAGATTAGGGGTACATAGGGATAATGTAAGTAGCGGCGGTTTACGGAGCGGCAGATTAGGGGTTAATAATAATATGCAGGGGTCAGCGATAGCGGGGGCGGCAGATAAGGGGTTAATAAGTTTAAGGTTAGGGGTGTTTAGACTCGGGGTACATGTTAGAGTGTTAGGTGCAGACGTAGGAAGTGTTTCCCCATAGCAAACAATGGGGCTGCGTTAGGAGCTGAACGCGGCTTTTTTGCAGGTGTTAGGTGTTTTTTTCAGCTCAAACAGCCCCATTGTTTTCTATGGGGGAATCGTGCACGAGCACGTTTTTGAAGCTGGCCGCGTCCGTAAGCAACTCTGGTATTGAGAGTTGCAGTGGCGTTAAATATGCCTGTACGCTCCCTTTTTGGAGCCTAACGCAGCCATTCTGTGAACTCTCAATTCCAGAGGTATTTAAAAGGTGCGGACAGAAAAAAGCCAGCGTTAGCTACGCGGGTCGTTACCGACAAAACTCTAAATCTAGGCCTAAGTGTACAACCCGATGCGGGTAAGCGGTGTCAGATGAGGACACCTGTGGCTACAGTCATTACACTAACACAAAAATGAAATACATACAGGCATTGTATGAAGGTGTTTGCACAAAGGTTTCTCTCAATGTTGGGATTGTGATTTATGTATTCTCCTGTTTCTTTTAGGTCTCATGTGCTGTGCAAAATATATAAAAATATATATTTTATTATTTAAATTTCAGGAATAACCAATAGTGAAGGACTAGAAATAGGTAACATCAGTGGGGTTTGCCTGTGTACAAAGACTATGTTCCTTTCTAAAATGAAAGGTGAAAGTAAAATCTAACAGGCCAGTTTTGCTGTTTATTAGCTGTCTTTACCCTTTGGTTAACATTTCAAATTAAGTTATTGCTCAAGCACAATGCTTAACTATTAGCTTGTAATATAAGCAGTCATTTCTGCTTGGAGCTTGTCATTGAAATTATAGGGAGTGGTATTTATCTTTTGCTGGTACAAGTGAACTTGCAATATGTTCTAATGCCTGACAATGAATTTGAGTTATACAATTATTGTGACCTTGTAATTTCATTTGTGTAAAAGAGCAATCCACTTGTTATCTAGTACATTATGTAATGAACCAGAGGAATTCTTTTGAGTTCTTTTACATTTCATTTTTATCACATGATAGATTTTATTAGGATCACAAACAAACTCTATAAAAAAAAGAGAGTTTACCCTTCACTTTTTATCTAATAATATATAGGTGAGAATAGACAAAGTAATTCTAACCCATCAAAATAAATCCAAATATATTCTAATAATTTTTTTTTTGCAGTAAAGGGAATATTTACTTTTCAAAAGACATTTTCTTATCCTCTTTTGAGAGTGATTTTCACTTAAGCATAAGGGTCTCTGGAGGGGGCAAATTATCTAATCATAATTAATTACGTTGAAAGTCTGAACCACTGCAATACTTCACAGTCTGTAAGAACTTTTAGACCACAACAGGGCAAACTAATAACAGGACTCTTATGCACTATCTTTGATGAATAACTTCTTACCTCTGCTGTAGAGCAAGACATTGTTGACACAGCTATATCAGAATAGTGTGAGTAGGAAAAAGAAAATAAATAAAAATGTTATCCTGTAAATGCCTAACTTTACCTTATTGATGTTTTTCTTATATGGTTGTTGAGGAGATACTACAGCTAAAGCAGAATAGTGTGAGTAGGAATAGCTCAATGTGTGGTTTTAATTTGACCACATATGAGAAAAGAGCTCTTAAGGAATTGCAGAATTTTTCTGATATAGTTGTGTTTAATTCTGACAAGGGTGGCACTGTAGTAAAACAGGATAAAGTGTATTATGTTAATGAGGCCCTTAGACAGCTGGGGGATGTTGATACTTATACCACTGTAACTTTTAATCCAACAAGTACATTTATTTGTGAATTAGAAAATCTATTAAAAAAAGGAGTATTGTTAGGTATATTTGATTTGGATATCCTGGAATATCTCTTTGCGAAAAATCCAAAGATACAGACTTTTTAACAGTTCATAAAAGTACTACCTGTCTCCCAGGGAGACCAATAATCTCCACAAGTGACACATTAGGAGAGAAAGTAAGGGAATAGATTGATAGCTATTTGCAACCAATAGTTCAAAGCATTCCAGGTTATTTTAAGGATACCAACCACTTATTAAACATGTTAAGTACACTTGATTAGAAATAAGAGTATTGTCTTTTGTCACTTGATGTTCTTTCCTTTTATGCTTGTTTAACCCATGATAAGGTTTTGGTATCTTTAAGAGAAATGTTGAATATATATACCATATTTGATACTCTGTTTATGGGCTATCTGACTGATATAGTACATTATCTATAATTTTTACCTCCAGACAGAAAGGTACAGCAATGGGGGCGATATTTGCCCACTCTTATACAAATCTGTACTTGGGCAATTTTGAAATGGAAAAAGTATCTATGTAATGCATTTTGTGTTTTAAACTAATTTATAGACAATATCCTTATAGTCTTGAAGGGGGATGTTTATTGTATAAACTTATTTGTGGAATACTTGAATGACAACCTGGTTAATTTATGGTTTACTGTTTCCTGTTCCAATAAGAAAATTGTCTCTTTAGCTCTAAAGATAATATCAGACATTACCCTGCGAAAATTTAAGACAGAGGTACATTGTAAATAATTATCAGGTAATACAATTTTGGGATTGGATTCATGCGATCCTAGGCATCTTAAATCAGCTGTAACTAAGGGTCAGTTTATTAGAATTCACAGAAATTGTTCTGAGATGGAACCATACTTAGGTCATGCTAGGGATCTTAAAGACAGATTAGCAGAAAGAGGATACAATGAATTAGATTTAGAGAGGACTATGTTGGAAGTCTCTAAAATGGAAACAGAAGATCTATTGAAAGATAAAAGGGGAAGTTCTAACTTAAATGACAGAGGTGGTCTAACGTTCTCTACACAATATAGTAGGCAATATAGTAGTGAATGTGATATTATAAGAAAATATATTCCTTTTTTATAAAAAGATCCAAAATTTAATAAAAAAAATTAAATAGGGTGTATCTAGAAGAGCTAAAACATTGGTAAGTATATTGAAAAGAGATTTTTTTAGGGAAATAAAGTGTCAAATTAAATTGGTTATCCAAAAGATCAGGCTGCTTTATATGTGGAGAACGCCCATGTAAATGTTGCCTACATACAATCATGGCCAAAAATATTGGCACCCCTGCATTTCTGTCAGATAATACACCATTTCGCCCAGAAAATTAATGCAATTACAAATGTTTAGACATTCTCATGTTTATTTCTTTTGTTTGTATTGGTATGACACAAAAAAAGTGGAGAAAAAAAAACAACCAAAAATGGACTGGACAAAATAATTGGCATTTGGCACCCTCAATTTAATATTCGGTAGCACACCCCTTGGAAAACATAACTAAAATCAATTGCTTGCTGTAACCATCAATGAGTTTCTTACACCTCTCTACTGGAATTTTGGACCACTCTTCTTTCGCCATCTGCTCCAGGTCTCTCAGATTGGAAGGGTTCCTTTTCCTAACTGCTGTTTTGAGATCTCTCCACAGGTGCTCTATGGATTGAGATCTGGACTCATTGCTGGCCAATTCAGTACTCTCCAGTGCTTTGTCTTATACCATTTCTGGGTGCTTTTTTACGTGTGCATTGTCCTGCTGTAAGACCCATGAAATGTGACAGAGACCCAACTTTCTGACACTGGGCCCTACATTGCACCACAGAATTCTTTGGTAGTCTTCAGATTTCATAATGCCATGCACACAGTCAAGACATCCAGTGACTGAAGCAGCAGAGCAACCCCAAAACATCAGTGAATCTCCACCATGTTTGACTGTAGGGACTATTCTTTTCCTTAAAAACCTTTTTCCTGAAAACAGTAGAATGATGGGCTTTACCAAAAAGCTGTAATTTTGTTTCGTCTGTCCACAGCACATTCTCCCAAAAGGATTTCAGCTTCCTCAGGTAAGTTTTGGCAAACTCCAATATTGCTTTTTTTATGTTTCTGTGTCAGCAGTGGAGTTCTCGTGGGTCTTCTACTATGGCATACCTTTTCATTCAGATGGCGATGTATAGTACGAGCTGACACATTTGTACCCTGTGCCTGAAGGACAGCTTGAATTTGTCTGGAAGTTGATTGAGGTTTTTTATTCACCATTCGAACAATCCTTCGTTGCAATCTTTGATCAATTTTTATTTTCGTCCACATCCAGGGAGATTAGCTACAGTGCCATGGCTGAAAAGTTCTTGACAATGTTGCGCACAGTGGACACAGGAACATTAAGATCTCTGAAGATGGACTTGTAACCTTGAGATTGTCCATGCTTTTCCACAATTTTTGTTCTCAAATCCTCAGACAATTCCTTGCTGCTCTTTCTCTTCTCTATGCTCCGTGTGGCACACAGAGACACACAACAGAAAGGTTGAGTCAATTTTTCACCATTTTAACCGATTTCTATATTGTCAGCACCTGTTAATTGATACAGGTGAGTTACATTACAACTTACAAGACCATCACAACCTTGGAATGCAATTATTTCTTACAATTTTGAGAAGGTGCCAATAATTTTGTTCAGTCCATTTTTGAACTTTTGCGTGAAATGTGTCAGATTTGGCTTTTTCTCTCCATTTTTTTGTGTCATATCAATACAAACAAAATAAATAAACATGAGAATACCTAAACATTTGTAATTGCAACAATTTTCTGGGTGAAGTGGTGCATTATCTGACAGAAATGCAGGGGTGCCAATATTTTTGGCCATGACTGTATTAATGTTGTAAATAGACTTAATTCCACAGCTACAGGTTGTACCTATTTAATTCAGGAGTGTGTAAATTGTATTACTAACTATGCAGTCTATTTAATAACCTCTAAATAATGTTTTTTTTTTAGTATACGGGGCATACTATACACCCAGTAAAGAAATGTATACATTTATTATCCCTTGAACTTGAAGGCCCTAAGAACCCTGTGGCAAAACATTTTGCTTTACATAGACCGGGGGGGGGGGGGCATGGAATGATGATACAATAAAACATGTACAATCATTATTGGAGTCACAGGTGATAGATAATGTATAAAAAATAATTACAGGTGGTGATAGACAAGCAGTGCTTATTTGTTTTCTCTTTTCCCCTTATATTGATTACTTTATACTTATTTTACAATATAATTAGTATAGAAGTTAAGGAATGCAATTATGGAAATGTACCCTTTTGTATATACAATTTTATTTTTGCTTAAAAAGTATAATAATGCGTTTAACCAACTTTGTATGAAACATATATTGTATTATTTTGAAATGGTAGTGTGACGTTAAGAATGTGTAGAAGTAGGTATTGAAATGATTAATATTAATGCTATTTAATGACTAGAAGGGACTGAGTATCCCTGATGAAGTGCTATGTGATCATGAAACACGTTGGATGAGCAGCTGACTGTTGTGCTGAAGTGATAACATTATATTTTAAATGATTTAATAAAAGGATAAAGTTTTAATCTTTATCTTGAGCACGGACTGTTACTCTGCCAGTATATATTCTGTTAGCATTGTCAACAGCATTTTGGTACCAGTAGTGTTGCTGCAACTGTAAATAATACTTCCATTCTCAAAGCTATTAGCGGGACATAATACTCATATGCTAAATCACTTGAAACTGATGCAGTATAACTGTAAAAAGCTGACAGGAAAATATCACCTGAGCATCTCTATGTAAAAAAGGAAGATATTTTACCTCACAATCTCCTCAGCTCAGCAGATTAAGTTCTATGAAAAGAGTTATACTCAGCTGCTCCCAGCTGCAGGTAAAAAAAAAAATGAAGAAATGAACAGCAGCCAATCAGCATCAGCAGTGCTGAGGTCATGATTTATTTTACTGTGATCTCATGAGATTTGACTCTCTTGAGATTTCATTGTAAACTTCCCTAAACTGAATAGGGAAATAACATGAGAGTGCACGAGGCTCATCCCTTCAGCTGTCCCGGGACAGACATACTAATATGCTGCTTATAAATCCTTTACAATGGGATGTGGCTACTGATGAACTTTTGAGGTAAAATATCTTTCTTTTTTACATAGAGATGTTCAGGTGATATGTTCTAGTCGGCTTTTTACAGCTATGCTACATCACTTTCAAGTGTTTAAACATTTCGGTATTATGGCCGTTTAAAAAGTTATGTGATTTTTTTCTGGTCCAGCTTATATCCAGAATGTCTATTGTTTTATAATACATATTTTGATATATATTAGTTATGTGACTTTTGTATCTAGGGCGACTTATTTCACACAGACTTCCAGACTTTTTTTCTCTATGGTGTTCACAACAAGAAAGGTGCTGAATAAACATTTGCTATTCAGGCGGATTGTTAGACACAAGTTAAAAACAAAACAGTGTGATTTCTTAGATAACTAGATTGGATTTGGCTTTGTGGAAGCAGAAAATAGGTTAAATCGATCTGTTATGAATCCACATCATAACTGAATCCAGCACCAGGGAGAAAAACATTGTTTTGCATAGGGTCCATAGCATGATACATCCAAAAGCAGGATTATGCTTGTATTTTGACGAGCGAATACAGGCAGATAGCTTGTTGAAGCTTTGAAAAATGGAGCCCTATGAATGCTAGATATCTTGAACTTTGCACTTTATGGCTTTGTTGATCACATTAGGAGTAGACAATAGGAGTAGACACAAAACCTAGAATTTCCTATCTTTGTGTGTTGGAACACAAACGTTAAGGAACCTTTTAAAGTCAATACACGTATGCAAAATGACTCTCATTGTAATGTTTTTAATTATTTTAATAATGCCAATCTATCAAAAAATCTTGATTTGTAAAATAAAACACTTACATTTTACTTTATTTCATCTCCTACACATTTACATATGTGATATTCCGATCTATGGTTACAGCTGTAAGCAACATGCAATTGTGTATTGATGTCTAATGCACATGGTACCAATACAAGATATTCACTTCTAGAAATAAAAATCCCAGCATTAAGGAAGAATTGAAGAAAGGGTTTTGTGACCCTAAATTGGCCTAGTGGAGAGGTCAGTGTTATGGCAAGGGGTGCAGTTGTATGCAAGGTGTTAGCAGGAGATGTCTGCAGAAGTGAAGCATTTCAGACCCTTAAACATTTAAAAGAAGCTCCTGCCCTCCCTCCCTGGTTAAGGTGTTTATTGCAGCTTTGTTGAGTGTGCTGGCACTGTGTGGTGTGAGGGTTATGGGTACCTCCTGTTCTGGCTTGATAGAAAGCTTTAGATTTTTGGGATGTGCCTTTAAGTGTTGGACAGGTACATTGCGATAATGGGGAAAAGCACTATGGGGCTATACATTTTGGATTTGGTTTATATTAGAAGTTATTTGTTAATTTATTATGCAATAAACAAAGCTGCAGCCTTTATTCTCCAGATAAGTGTGGTGTTTTTTGGGTTTTGTAATTTAGTGCCAAGTGGAGGGGTCACAAGCTGCAAAATGATTTGTGCTGCCTTTTTTCCCCTTTCCACTTTACTTTACATTTGTATACTTGTGATAGGGAATTTTAACATGTTCTGTTATCTTCCAACAATAATATATATTTTACGGGAATAGGCACACAAAAAAAACTGAATCTTGTTGTGTCAAATCTCAATACATTTACTAGATGTGTCATTACTTAACCCTTTATAAACATTTTATTTGGAAGATTTTGCATGGGGCTCAATTAGTACTGAGCATCCCAGCTTGCAAAATGAAAATCCTGCATTTTAGATAATTTGTTATCACAGCAGTATCTAAATGGTTAATATACCCATACCTCTGCTGAAAAAAAAAAGGTTTTTAAATGAAATCCATTTGCTGGGACTCAAAAATCTGAAATATTTGATCAATTCAGAATTTGAAATTGTGCAGAAAGTATTGTGCCATTTATAATCTCCTAAGCAACTCAAAAGAATGTCTCACCTTGCAAATGCAGTATCCATATACTGTATATACCAGCATTTCTCACCGCCACATCAGGAGAAAAGATCTAGAGGCCCCTGTAGCCCATCATTTTATCTCTGTGGGTCATTCTGTATCAGAACTACGATTTCAGATTATTGAACATGTTACTGCTATGAGAAGGGGAAGAGATAGGGAATTGGATTTATAAAAATGTTAAGCATACTGGATTTATAAGCTTGATGCAATGTACCCAAAGGGCATGAATAGAGAAATAGAATGAAGTTTATTATCATGAATACGGTTAGAGTGTTTCTACTGCTCTTCTTTTAAAAAAGAAAAAAATAGCTATAGTGTGTTTCTCTTAGGAAATCTCTTGAGTTTAGTTTTCTTAAAAAATTGATTAGTGTAATTTTGAAGCAGTTATAGAATAACATGTCATTTAAATACCAGACACTAGGTGGCGATCATTTGCTGAAATAGTAGTTGGTTGCGAAGAGGTTAAAAATGATGTTAGATAAGACACCTGGGCCTAGATTTGGAGTTCGGCGGTAAAAGGGCTGTTAACGCTCCGCGGGCTTTTTTCTGGCCGCACCATAAATTTAACTCTGGTATCGAGAGTTAAAACAAATGCTGCGTTAGGCTCCAAAAAAGGAGCGTAGAGCATTTTTACCGCAAATGCAACTCTCGATACCAGAGTTGCTTACGGACGCGGCCGGCCTCAAAAACGTGCTCGTGCACGATTCTCCCATAGGAAACAATGGGACTGTTTGAGCTGAAAAAAAACCTAACACCTGCAAAAAAGCAGCGTTCAGCTCCTAACGCAGCCCCATTGTTTCCTATGGGGAAACACTTCCTACGTCTGCACCTAACACCCTAACATGTACCCCGAGTCTAAACACCCCTACCCTTACACTTATTAACCCCTAATCTGCCGCCCCCGCTATCGCTGACCCCTGCATTACACTTTTAACCCCTAATCTGCCGCTCCGTAAAACGCCGCCACCTACGTTATCCCTATGTACCCCTAATCTGCTGCCCTAACATCGCCGACCCCTATGTTATATTTATTAACCCCTAATCTGCCCCCCACAACGTCGCCGACACCTACCTACACTTATTAACCCCTAATCTGCCGAGCGGACCTGAGCGCTACTATAATAAAGTTATTAACCCCTAATCCGCCTCACTAACCCTATCATAAATAGTATTAACCCCTAATCTGCCCTCCCTAACATCGCCGACACCTACCTTCAATTATTAACCCCTAAACCTCCGATCGGAGCTCACCGCTATTCTAATAAATGTATTAACCCCTAAAGCTAAGTCTAACCCTAACACTAACACCCCCCTAAGTTAAATATAATTTTTATCTAACGAAATAAATTAACTCTTATTAAATAACTTATTCCTATTTAAAGCTAAATACTTACCTGTAAAATAAATCCTAATATAGCTACAATATAAATTATAATTATATTATAGCTATTTTAGGATTAATATTTATTTTACAGGCAACTTTGTAATTATTTTAACCAGGTACAATAGCTATTAAATAGTTAAGAACTATTTAATAGTTACCTAGTTAAAATAATAACAAATTTACCTGTAAAATAAATCCTAACCTAAGTTATAATTAAACCTAACACTACCCTATCAATAAAATAATTAAATAAACTACCTACAATTACCTACAATTAACCTAACACTACACTATCAATAAATTAATTAAACACAATTGCTACAAATAAATACAATTAAATAAACTAGCTAAAGTACAAAAAATAAAAAAGAACTAAGTTACAGAAAATAAAAAAATATTTACAAACATAAGAAAAATATTACAACAATTTTAAACTAATTACACCTACTCTAAGCCCCCTAATAAAATAACAAAGCCCCCCAAAATAAAAAATGCCCTACCCTATTCTAAATTAAAACAGTTACAAGCTCTTTTACCTTACCAGCCCTGAACAGGGCCCTTTGCGGGGCATGCCCCAAGAATTTCAGCTCTTTTGCCTGTAAAAAAAAACATACAATACCCCCCCCAACATTACAACCCACCACCCACATACCCCTAATCTAACCCAAACCCCCCTTAAATAAACCTAACACTAATCCCCTGAAGATCTTCCTACCTTGTCTTCACCATCCAGGTATCACCGATCCGTCCTGGCTCCAAGATCTTCATCCAACCCAAGCGGGGGTTGGCGATCCATAATCCGGTGCTCCAAAGTCTTCCTCCTATCCGGCAAGAAGAGGACATCCGGACCGGCAAACATCTTCTCCAAGCGGCATCTTCGATCTTCTTCCATCCGGTGCGGAGCGGGTCCATCTTGAAGCAGGCGACGCGGATCCATCCTCTTCTTCCGATGTCTCCCGACTAATGACGGTTCCTTTAAGGGACGTCATCCAAGATGGCGTCCCTCGAATTCCGATTGGCTGATAGGATTCTATCAGCCAATCGGAATTAAGGTAGGAATTTTCTGATTGGCTGATGGAATCAGCCAATCAGAATCAAGTTCAATCCGATTGGCTGATCCAATCAGCCAATCAGAGTGAGCTCGCATTCTATTGGCTGATCGGAACAGCCAATAGAATGCGAGCTCAATCTGATTGGCTGATTGGATCAGCCAATCGGATTGAACTTGATTCTGATTGGCTGATTCCCTCAGCCAATCAGAAAATTCCTACCTTAATTCCGATTGGCTGATAGAATCCTATCAGCCAATCGGAATTCGAGGGACGCCATCTTGGATGACGTCCCTTAAAGGAACCGTCATTAGTCGGGAGACATCGGAAGAAGAGGATGGATCCGCGTCGCCTGCTTCAAGATGGACCCGCTCCACACCGGATGGAAGAAGATCGAAGATGCCGCTTGGAGAAGATGTTTGCCGGTCCGGATGTCCTCTTCTTGCCGGATAGGAGGAAGACTTTGGAGCACCGGATTATGGATCGCCAACCCCCGCTTGGGTTGGATGAAGATCTTGGAGCCAGGACGGATCGGTGATACCTGGATGGTGAAGACAAGGTAGGAAGATCTTCAGGGGATTAGTGTTAGGTTTATTTAAGGGGGGTTTGGGTTAGATTAGGGGTATGTGGGTGGTGGGTTGTAATGTTGGGGGGGGTATTGTATGTTTTTTTTTACAGGCAAAAGAGCTGAAATTCTTGGGGCATGCCCCGCAAAGGGCCCTGTTCAGGGCTGGTAAGGTAAAAGAGTTTGTAACTGTTTTAATTTAGAATAGGGTAGGGAATTTTTTATTTTGGGGGGCTTTGTTATTTTATTAGGGGGCTTAGAGTAGGTGTAATTAGTTTAAAATTGTTGTAATATTTTTCTTATGTTTGTAAATATTTTTTTATTTTCTGTAACTTAGTTCTTTTTTATTTTTTGTACTTTGCTAGTTTATTTAATTGTATTTATTTGTAGCAATTGTGTTTAATTAATTTATTGATAGTGTAGTGTTAGGTTAATTGTAGGTAATTGTAGGTAGTTTATTTAATTATTTTATTGATAGGGTAGTGTTAGGTTTAATTATAACTTAGGTTAGGATTTATTTTACAGGTAAATTTGTTATTATTTTAACTAGGTAACTATTAAATAGTTCTTAACTATTTAATAGCTATTGTACCTGGTTAAAATAATTACAAAGTTGCCTGTAAAATAAATATTAATCCTAAAATAGCTATAATATAATTATAATTTATATTGTAGCTATATTAGGATTTATTTTACAGGTAAGTATTTAGCTTTAAATAGGAATAAGTTATTTAATAAGAGTTAATTTATTTCGTTAGATAAAAATTATATTTAACTTAGGGGGGTGTTAGTGTTAGGGTTAGACTTAGCTTTAGGGGTTAATACATTTATTAGAATAGCGGTGTGGTCCTCTCGGCAGATTAGGGGTTAATAAGTGTAGGCAGGTGTCGGCGACGTTGAGGGGGGCAGATTAGGGGTTAATAAATATAATATAGGGGTCGGCGATGTTAGGGCAGCAGATTAGGGGTACATAGGGATAACGTAGGTGGCGGCGATTTGCGGTCGGAAGATTAGGGGTTAATTATTGTAAGTAGCTGGCGGCGACGTTGTGGGGGGCAGGTTAGGGGTGAATAAATATAATACAGGGGTCGGCGGGGTTAGGGGCAGCAGATTAGGGGTACATAAATATAACGTAGGTGGCGGTCGGCAGATTAGGGGTTAAAAATTTTAATCGAGTGGCGGCGGTGTGGGGGGACCTCGGTTTAGGGGTACATAGGTAGTTTATGGGTGTTAGTGTACTTTAGGGTACAGTAGTTAAGAGCTTTATAAACCGGCGTTAGCCAGAAAGCTCTTAACTCCTGCTATTTTCAGGCGGCTGGAATCTTGTCGTTAGAGCTCTAACGCTCACTTCAGAAACGACTCTAAATACCAGCGTTAGAAAGATCCCATTGAAAATATAGGCTACGCAAATGGCGTAGGGGGATCTGCGGTATGGAAAAGTCGCGGCTGTAAAGTGAGCGTTAGACCCTTTAATCACTGACTCCAAATACCAGCGGGCGGCCAAAACCAGCGTTAGGAGCCTCTAACGCTGGTTTTGACGGCTACCGCCGAACTCCAAATCTAGGCCCTGGTGAGCAGTATATAGGTGTGCTGTGTTGCATATCCTGACATGAAATGATTAAGGGCTCCATGTATGAAGCAGCGAGAGCTTCTCCGGAGCACTTGAGGGGCAGGTTTGCATATGCGAGCCTGCTTCCCGCAATGTAAGAAGCAGCGGTCATTAGATCGCTGCTTCTTACACCCTACACTACTTCTGAGGTGGCGAGGGAAAATCACAGAGAGCTTGCCCATTCAGTCACGCAATGAGTGTGTAATGATACATACGGGCCAGCAGGCAAACAGATCTGCTGCCCGTATGTAACGAAGACGGGAGGACAGCTTTGCAAGTTGAGAAGCTGTCCGCCCGCCCGCCTCTTAGTACATGGGGCCCTAAGGGTGTGTGGCCCAAAATCTGATCTGTTTTATCCCCTTTGCTGAAATAAAGGACTATTCTGAAGATTTTACACAGTGCTGCTGTTCTTGGAGATTGTTGGGGGTTGCAGGACCCTACAGCGTGCATGTGAGAAACAAGATAGAGGTGCTGGTTATATTGTGACTGTTGATAGTCATTCAATAAATCAAATGCCCTTTTTTAATTAGTTCATTCAAAAATAATTTTATCACAAATTACAGTAATGCACATAGTCATAACATATTTATTTTTCTGTTTATATTGCATAGTAATGATGGTGGTCATATAAATGCTCAATTTGATAATAACTTGAAGCTATTAAATCAGTATTGCTTAGTCTAAAATAACATTTTAAAAGCCACTTCAGCACTTGTTATTAGATAGTCTGTAAAAAATGCCATGAAATGAATAACTGCTTAGATCGCTCACACTCTCACAAAACTAAAGAAGTACATTTAGAATAAAAAGCTTCCTTTATTAAAGCATGGAGGTTCAAAGATAAAGAGAGCTAAATTACGAGTGGAGCGCAAATGTCTGCACCTGAGCGATGAGTATATCACTGGGATTTGCGCTCATCGGGCTTATCTCTCGTATTACAAGTTTAAAGTGAGCATGATCATGTGAGCAAAATGCAATTTACGCTAGAATGATTACCGTGACTTCAGAGCTCTGGTTAACTGTTTCGCAAAACAAAAAGTTGCACAAAACACATTAAAAACACTACAAAGTATAGTTACAATCATAATAACAATATTTAATAAAAAATTATTATTATTGCACACAAAAGGCTCAAAGATATGAAGTCTCAGGTGTTAGAAAAAAAGGGCAGACAAAGGACTTTAACATTAAGATACATAGATATACATGTCTAAAAATGGATATGTATTTATTTATGTATACAGTATCTCACATAAGTGAGTACACCCCTCACATTTTTGTAAGTATTTTATTATATCTTTTCATGTGACAACACTGAAGAAATGACACTTTGCTACAATGTAAAGTAGTGAGTGTACAGCCTGTATAACAGTGTAAATTTGCTGTCCCCTCAAAATAACTCAACACACAGCCCTTAATGTCTAAACCGTTGGCATCAAAAGTGAGTATACTGAGTATTAGCCATTTTCCCTCCCCAGTGTCATGTGACTCGTTAGTGTTACAAGGTCTGAGGTGTGAATGGGGAGCAGGTGTGTTAATATGGTGTTATCGCTCTCACACTCTCTCAAACTGGTCACTGGAAGTTCAACATGGCACCACATGGCAAAGAACTCTGAGGATCTGAAAAAAAAGAATTGTTTCTCTACATAAAGATGGCCTAGGCTATAAGAAGATTGCCAAGACCCTGAAACTGAAAACGAATGGAAGAAGACTCCAGTGGCAACCTGTGAAGCTCTGGTTAAAGGGACATTATACACTAATATTTTTCTTTGCATAAATGTTTTTTAGATGATCTATTTATATAGCCCATAAAGTTTTTTGTTTTTTTTAAATGTATAGTTTTGCTTATTTTTAAATAACATTGCTCTGATTTTCAGACTCCTAACCAAACCCCAAAGTTTTACCAAAATATCGTCAGCTACCTTTTCTAGCTTGCTCCTGTTTGTGTAAAGGATCTTTTCATATGCAAAAGGGGGAGAGTGGGAGTGTCTTGTTTTCCACTTGCAGTGGGCTTTCCAACTGTCTTTTCAACAGAGCTAAACTGAAAGCTTCTAAGTAAGTTTTTAAACCATTTTATACTGGATTTTTATATCAGTATCTGTGCATCTTATTCTATATAGTAGTGTCTATTACATGCAGTTATATGAAAATTAGTGTATACTGTCCCTTTAACTCCATGCCCAAAAGGCTTGAGGCAGTGCTGGAAAATAATGGTGGCCACACAAAATATTGACACTTTGGGCCCAATTTGGACATTTCCACTTAGGGGTGTACTCACTTTTGTTGCCAACGTTTTAGAAATTAATGGCTGTGTGTTGTTATTTTGAGGGGACAGCAAATTTACACTGTTACACAGGCTGTACACTCACTACTTTACATTGTAGTAAAGTGTAATTTCTTAAGTGTTCTCACATGAAAAGATATAATAAAATATTTACAAAAATGTGAGGAGTGTACTCACTTTTGTGAGATACTGTATATATATATATATATATATATATATATATATATATATATATATATATATATATGTGTGTTTGTGTACATATATATTTATGTATTTGTATGTGTATATATGTATTTACAGACATATATACACATATAAACACAAATACACATGTATACATATATAGACATATACTGTATGGAAGTGCAAAGTCCTTTGCCGTTAAGTAGATGAAAACATGTAAAAGCATATTTAGGCAATTTTCATATTTAATATAGGTTTTAACTATGTATTAACTGTAAATATTATACGTTCCAATGTTCTGCATATAGCAGAATACTTTTTAAGTATTTCTTAATATATATTCCGCTATATATCTGTATATATCTATACATATATATATATATATATATCACCACAGAGTTAATGCAGCACTTGTTAACACATCACTTGTGGTTAATAATATGCATTCACGTTAAACCCCTATATTAGGCACTTTATAGCTCCTCTCCAACCCCAACTTGTTCCGTATGTTGTGTGAAAAACAGTGTACACGCTAATGACAAGCGCTGATTCTGGGGACCCACCTTGAATATGCTGCTCAAGATCCTCTCTCAAAGACGTCTGTGTGTTTACAGCAACATGGAGGTCGAGTCGCCGTGTGGATCCCTACAGCGCGTCGGCGTGTACACAGCCGATCCAAGGATACGTGACGTCACGAAAAGGAGCGGGTAAGCCAAAAAGGATTGAGGAGAGTCCACGGCTTCAAGGAAATGAAAGTTCGTTGAAGTACTGCACCTTATAGGGGAAATGTTAGCTTGCAAAGGGATATCCGTGCCTTAAACATATTCAAAGACACGACTATGGCTTTTGCCGAAACGCGTCAGCACTAGGGTACGTGGGTGACCACTACTCCACCAAGCCCTGAGGTTTATCGCTTTTCCTGTGCAACTCCGGTTGTAATTTAAAATACCTTGAATAAAGGACATTTGCTGTTTGAAAATTATCCGGTGCCTCACTTGCTTCCTTTACTATATATATATATATATATATATATATATATATATATATATATATTTATATATATATATATATATATATATACACACACATACACATCTATATCTATATCTATATCTATAGGTATAATACCAAAATACCATCAGATGTAGAAATATTTATCTATGAATAAATAGAACATATTCTGCTATGTAAAGAACATTGAAATCTGAAATATTCATATTTCATGTCTGTTTAGCGCATATGAGAATATGAGATCGGGTTTGCGCAAAAGTGGGTTTATTACCACTTTTTTTTTTCTCCACTTAATTCTATGGGGGAATATGTGAATGGGCACATGATATTCGTAACTCGTAATAAGAGCGCAACGCGATCAGCGCAAAAATCTTACTTCTAGTGCAATAAACGCTCCACTCGTAATCTAGCCAAAATTTTCTGTGCTATGTTATAATAAAGGAAGATTTGATTACTTAGACTGAAACTTATGCTGCAGGCTAAATAACATATCTTAAAATGTAATAGGAAAAACAGCAAAGTAAAATGGGCATGCTTTTAACAAATCACAAAACAACACTTACAGGTGAAAACAGACCTTTTTTTCAAAGACTTGGCATCAGATCACTGCAACAATATTTCAAGCAGAAGTGCCTTTAATCATATAAATATAGGACAAGGTGTTCCTGATCTATGGACGATCTGAAATAAAGTTCAGGACTAATGGATAGTTTAAACTTGTTTCACTATCTTCCAGACATTCTTCAAATCTCTGCAGGCACTTTTCCCTATCAACCATATTGCACTTATTCATATACTTTCTCAAATGATCAAATTAGCTAAATGAAAACAGATCATCACATGAAATGCATTTAGTAGTTTATATAATGGAAGTCCTTGGTCCATGAGAATGGAATTCATGTCATTGCAGATGTTACTGTTTCACTGAGAATAAAAAAGGGGGAGGTGGTTGAACTTCAAAATAATAATAATGTTAATTTATAGGCTTGTAAAACTGATGGGCTTCATATCTAGGGTTGCCACCTCAGCCATGTCTCCTGTACAGTTCGGAGATACACATGCTGCAGTGTGTGCAGGGAGGAACATGCATTGGACCTCTGGGCAGCACATTAATATTGCTACTAGACAGCACTTTTCATGTTCTTCCATGAACACCCTGAAGCATTTTTAACTCGGACATGTTTGATGTGGCATCCTTATTACCATGCAAATCTTCATTCTTTATGGACTGTGGCAGTTGGTGAGTTAATTGTGGTGACACCTTGTTTAACTTAAAAAAAAAATACAGGCATAAATTCACTTTAAGGGACAGTGAAGTCCAAAAAAAAAAAATAGGGCATGTAATTTTAAACAACTTTCCAATTTACTTTTATCACCAAATTTGTTCTCTTGGTATTCTTAGTTGAAAGCTAAACCTAGGAGGTTCATATGCTAATTTCTTAGACCTTAAAGGCCGCCTCTAATCTAAATGCATTTTGATAGTTTTTCACCACTAGAGGGCATTAGTTCATGTGTTTCATATAGATAACATTGAGCTCATGCACAGTAATTTACCATGGAGTCAGCTCTGATTGGCTAAAATGCAAGTCTGTCAAAGAACTGAAATAAGGGGGCAGTCTGCTGAGGCTTAGCTACAAGGTAATTACAGAGGTAAACCTTGTATAATTATAACTGTGTTGGTTATGCAAAACTGGGAAATTGGTAATTAAGGGATTGCCTATCTTTTAAAACAACAACAATTCTGGCGTTGACTGTCCATTTAAAATATAAAATTCCTATTTAGGGCCAGATTATGAATGGCGTGTTTACAGTTATGCTCGAGCGATAAGGGGTTTATCGTGGCTGTTTGCATCAGGTTGTGAACAGACATATATACACATATATATATAAATACATATGTACACACATATAGACATAGATGTAAGTGCTTTGGAGCTATTTGCACTTCAGTAGATGAAAACATGTAACCATATTTATGATGTTCTGTACATAGCAGAATATGTTCTAAGTATTTATCAATAGATATTCCAATATACAATATATCTGTGTGTATATATATATATATATATATATATATATACTGTATATATATATATATACCTATATGTAATCATGAATATATTTAGGTCATGTCAAGGTTAAAGCACAGGTTTTATAAGCCTTGTTCATCACATTCACAAATCGGCCAGATTACGAGTTTTGCGTTATGAGCGATTCAGTAATAGTTTGCAAGTAATTTCCACTGCTTACCTCCCTATGGCGCTGCTATTACAGGTTTGCAAAAACCCGGTGTTAGCAGGCAATATGGCGGCATTGAGCTCCATAACACACACAAATACCAGTGCTGCTTTAAACCTGGTTTTACGTGCTCGTGCACGATTTCCCCATAGACATCGATGGGGAGAGCTGGCTAAAAAAAAGCCTAAAACCTGCAATAAAGGAGTGTAAAGCTCTGTACGCAGCCCCATTGATTTTTATGGGGAAAGAAAATTTATGTTTAAACCTAACATCCTAATCTAAATCCCTGAGGCTAAACACCTCTAATCTGCCGCCCCAACATCGCCGACACCTACATTATACTTATTAACCCCTAATCTTCTGCCCCCGACATTGCCGACACCTACCTACACTTATTAACCCCTAATATGCTGCCCCAATGTCGTCGCTACTGTACCTACATTACACTTATTAACAAATCAAATTGGGTGGATTAGTGCGCGCTAAAGGAATGTATTGCTAAACACTACTCTAAAGATACAATCTCTGTATGTATCAAATACAAGTTAATAACCAAATAGCAAAGCCAAAGCTTCAAGATAGAGAAAGTGCGCTAACAAGCTGAAAGTATACACACCATATAAGGAATTGAAGTGAAAATTTAATAAACATATAGAATAAGATACACAAATATATACACTAAAAATAGGGACGTCTCCCTGTAATGTAAATACAACTGGGAAAAAATCCTAATGAAAAAACAGGTTAAAACCTATAAATGATGGATAATGCAGATACTAATTGATAATCTATGACATAAAAAAGATATAGCATAAAAATGATAATTAAAAGATATGGCATAACAGTGATATCATAAAATAAAATAAAACTTAAAAGACAAGCACCAAGTTCATATGTATCAACACAGTGCAGGTGGCCGTATGCAAATGAATATCGATATTGGAACAGTGGAAAGAAAATAACGGCTTGTACCACAAATAGATACAGTTTACTGTACCGTAAGTCAAGAGAGTGTTCAGAGGGTGTTACCGAGGAGAAGAAATCCTTCGGTCAAGGCTTGGACCGCGGCTGCAGTAACTGCCGTTCCTGGAGATAGAAGTGTGCAAACCTCTGCACATGTGAGTCGGCGTCTGACGTCACAGGCTTCTCATCGGCTCCTCAGCAATCAGCTGCTTTTCCTTTACGCTGCTGGAGCAGCGAGTAACACCCTGAGAGGATCCGATGAGAAGCCTGTGACGTCAGACGCCGACTCACATGTGCAGAGGTTTGCACACTTGATACATATGAACTTGGTGCTTGTCTTTTAAGTTTTATTTTATTTTATGATATCACTGTTATGCCATATCTTTTAATTATCATTTTTATGCTATATCTTTTTTATGTCATAGATTATCAATTAGTATCTGCATTATCCATCATTTATAGGTTTTAACCTGTTTTTTCATTAGGATTTTTTCCCAGTTGTATTTACATTACAGGGAGACGTCCCTATTTTTAGTGTATATATTTGTGTATCTTATTCTATATGTTTATTAAATTTTCACTTCAATTCCTTATATGGTGTGTATACTTTCAGCTTGTTAGCGCACTTTCTCTATCTTGAAGCTTTGGCTTCGCTATTTGGTTATTACACTTATTAACCCCTAATCTGCCGCCCCCGATGTCGTCGCTACCTACCTACACTTATTAACCCCTAATCTGCTGCCCCCAATGTCGCCGCCACTATACTAAAGTTATTAACCCCTAAACCTAACCCTAAGTCTAACCCTAACACCCCTAACTTTAATATAATTATAATAAATCTAAATAAAAAATACTATCATTAACTAAATAATTCCTATTTAAAACGAAATACTTAACTGTAAAATAAACCCTAAGCTAGCTACAATATATTATATATTATTTCTAGGGATGGGCGAATGTTTCTAAAAATTCGAAATTTAAAACAAATTTTGATACATTTGTTCGTTCGAATCAAATTTCGAATGTTTATATAACATTCTAACATTCTATTTTCGAATTTTTGTTTTCGAATTTTTCAATAAAATTCGAAAATATTTGTTCGAATAATAGAATGTTTAGCTATGTATTCATTCAATTTCGAAATGTAATATTCGAATTCGAATGTGACATTCGAATTCGAATGTGACATTCAAATTTGAAATAGTATTTCTAGTCTACAACTGTGTTTAATAAATGTAATATTCAAATTCGAATGCTACATTCGAATTTGAATGTCACATTCGAATTTGAAATAATATTTCTAGTCTAATACTGTGTTTTAAATGTGATATTTGATTCGAATGTGATATTCGATTTGAATGTGACATTCGAATTCCAAATAGTATTTCTAGTTTAATACTGTGTTTTATAAATGTAATATTCGAATTCGAATGTGACATTCGATTCGAATGTGATATTCGATTCGTATGTGACATTCGAAATAGTGTTTCTAGTCTACAATTGTGTTTAATAAATGTAATATTCAAATTCGAATGTGATATTCGAATGTAACATTCAAATTCAAATATGACATTCCAATTCGAATGTGACATTCGAAAACTGTAAATAACATTCGAAAATCGAATTTTTAAGAATATTCGTTCTTATCAACATTCTATTATGTAAATCGAATTTCTACAATAACATTCGTTCTAACATTCGAATTCGGATATAAACACATTCGCCCATCCCTAATTATTTCACAGGCAAGTTTGTATTTATTTTAACTAGGTAGACTAGTTAGTAAATAGTTATTAACTATTTACTAACTACCTAGTTAAAATAAATACAAATTTACCTGTAAAATAAAACTTAACCTAAGTTACACTAACACCTAACATTAAAAAAAAATAAAAAAATTACAAAAAACAAACCCTAAATTACGAAAAATAAGAAACAAATTATCAAAAAGAAAATTTACACCTAATCAAATAGCCCTATCAAAATAAAAAAAAACCTAGCCTATAATAAACTACAAATGGCCCTTAAAAGGGCCTTTTGTGGGGCATTGCCCCAAAGAATTCATCTCTTTTACCTGTAAATAAAATACAAACACCCCCCAACAGTAAAATCCACCATCCCCACAACCAACCCCCCAAATAAAATAACTATCTAAAAAAACCTAAGCTCCCCATTGCCCTGAAAAGGGCATTTGGATGGACATTGCCCTTAAAAGGGCATTTAGCTCTTTTCCATTGCCCAAACCCTAATCTAAAAATAAAACCCACCCAATAAACCCTTATAAAAAACTAACATTAACCCCTGAAGATCCACTTATGGTTTTTGAAGACCGGACATCCATCCTCATCAAGCCGGGAGAAGTCTTCATCCAAGTGGGCAGAAGTCCTCAACTAAGCCGGGAGAAGTCTTTATCCAAGTGGGCAGAAGTCCTCAACTAAGCCGGGAGAAGTCTTCATCCAAGCGGCAAGAAGTGGTCCTCCAGGCGGGCAGAAGTCTTCATCCAGACGGCATCTTCAAGACATCTGGCGCGGAGCATCCTCTTCTGTCGATGGCTACTGAAAAATGAAGGTTCCTTTAAGGGACATCATCCAAGATGGCGTCCATTGAATTCTATCAGCCAATCGGAATTAAAGTTGAAAATATCCTATTGGCTGATGCAATCAGCCAGTAGGATTGAGCTTGCATTCTATAGAATGTGAGCTCAATCCTATTGGCTGATTGCATCAGCCAATAGGATTTTTTCAACTTTAATTCCGATTGGCAGATAGAATTCTATCAGCCAATCGGAATTCAAGGGACGCCATCTTGGATGACGTCCCTTAAAGGAACCTTCATTCTTCAGTAGCTTGGGGTTATATAACAGTTTATAGTAGGTATTTATAGTCATAATCAATGTTTTATTTTGTGTTGATACAATAATTTGGATCTATAATCTCAGCTGCTTACAATCCTTCTATAACATCTCTAGTGTTGACTGTCTATTCAGTAGTCCACTAAATAAGTACTGTATACATTTGTACTTGGTGCATTAGTATACAAATCAGTCTAGTATGCTCATGATTAATTCACTTGGGTCTTGTGAGATGATGGGACAGTGTAACCATAAATGGATCTGAAAACACTGTCTATATTAACATATCAGTAATCACATTTCTTCAGGTAACTTTCAGATTTCAAACTAGAAATCTAACTTAAAGGGTCAGTCTACTTAATTGTTTTTATTGTTTAAAAAGATAGATAATGCCTTTACTACCCATTCTTCAGCTTTGCATAACCAACATTGTTATATTAATATACTTTATAACCTCTTAGTTTGGCTGTTTCTAAGCCCCAAAAGGCTGCCCCTTATCTCAGTGCTTTTTAAGTCTTGCACAACAGCTAGACAGTAATAGGTCACATGTGCTATATAGATAACACTGTGCTCACTCCTGTGGAGTTATGCAAAAACCAACACCGATCGGCTAAAATGCAAGATTGTAAAAAGCACTGAAATAAGAAGGCAGTCTGCAGAGGCTTAGATACAATGTAATCATAGAGGTAAAAAGAATATTAATGTAACAGTGTTGGTAACAGTGTTGGTTATGCAAAACTGGGGAATGGGTAATAAAGGTATTATCTATCGGCTAGATTTAGAGTTTGGCATTAGCCGTCAAAACCAGCTCCTAACGCTGGTTTTGGGCTACTGCTGGTATTTAGAGTCAGTCAGGAAAGGGTCTAACGCTCACTTTGCAGCCGCAACTTTTCCATACCGCAGATCCCCCTACGCCATTTGCGTATCCTATCTTTTCAATGGGATCTTTCTAATGCCGGTATTTACAGTCGTGGCTGAAGTGAGCGTTAGAAATCTAACGACAGAACTCCAGCCGCAGAAAAAAGTCAGTAGTTAAGAGCTTTCTGAACTAATGCCGGTTCATTAAGCTCTTAACTACTGTGCTCTAAAGTACACTAACACCCATAAACTACCTATGTACCCCTAAACCGAGGCCCCCCCACATCGCCGCTACTCTATTAAAAATTTTTAACCCCTAATCTGCCGACTGCACACCGCCGCCACCTACGTTATCCCTATGTACCCCTAATCTGCTGCCCCTAACACCGCCGACCCCTATATTATATTTATTAACCCCTAATCTGCCGCCCCCAACGTCGCCTCCACCTACCTACAATAATTAACCCCTAATCTGCCGACCGGACTTCCCCGCTACTCTAATAAATGTATTAACCTCTAAAGCTAAGTCTAACCCTAACACTAACACCCCCTTAAGTTAAATATAATTTAAATCTAACGAAATAAATTAACTCTTATTAAATAAATTATTCCTATTTAAAGCTAAATACTTACCTGTAAAATAAATCCTAATATAGCTACAATATAAATTATAATTATATTGTAGCTATTTTAGGATTAATATTTATTTTACAGGCAACTTTGTATTTATTTTAACCAGGTACAATAGATATTAAATAGTTAATAACTATTTAATAGTTACCTAGTTAAAATAATTACAAAATTACCTGTAAAATAAATCCTAACCTAAGATACAATTAAACCTAACACTAAACTATCAATAAATTAATTAAATAAAATATCTACAATTATCTACAATTAAACCTAACACTAAACTATCAATAAATTAATTAAATAAAATATCTACAATTATCTACAATTAAACCTAACACTACACTATCAATAAATGAATTAAATACAATACCTACAAATAAATACAATGAAATAAACTAACTAAAGTACAAAAAATAAAAAAGAACTAAGTTACAAAAAATAAAAAAATATTTACAAACATTAGAAAAATATTACAACAATGTTAAACTAATTACACCTACTCTAAGCCCCCTAATAAAATAAGAAAGACCCCCAAAGTAAAAAAAATGCCCTACCCTATTCTAAAATTAAAATAGAAAAGCTATTTTACCTTACCAGCCCTGAAAAGGGCCCTTTGCGGGGCATGCTCCAAAGAATTCAGCTCTTTTGCCTGTAAAAAAAAACATACAATACCCCCCCCAACATTACAACCCACCACCCACATACCCCTAATCTAACCCAAACCCCCCTTAAATAAACCTAACACTAAGCCCCTGAAGATCTTCCTACTTTATCTTCACCACGCCGGGTTCACCGATCGATCCAGAAGAGCCTCCGATGTCTTGATCCAAGCCCAAGCGGGGGGCTGAAGATGTCCATGATCCGGCTGAAATCTTCATCCAAGCGGGAGCTGAAGAGGTCCATGATCTGACTGAATTCTTCTATCAAGCGGCATCTTCAATCTTCTTTCTTCCGGATCCATGTAGTTCATCCCGCCAACGCGGAACATCCATCTTCACCGACGACTTCCCGACGAATGACGGTTCCTTTAAGGGACGTCATCCAAGATGGCGTCCCTCAAATTCCGATTGGCTGATAGGATTCTATCAGCCAATCGGAATTAAGGTAGGAAAATTCTAATTGGCTGATGGAATCAGCCAATCAGATTCAAGTTCAATCTGATTGGTTTATCCAATCAGCCAATCAGATTGAGCTTGCATTCTCTTGGCTGATCGGAACAGCCAATAGAATGCAAGCTCAATCTGATTGGCTGATTCCATCAGCCAATCAGAATTTTCCTACCTTAATTCTGATTGGCTGATAGAATCCTATCAGCCAATCGGAATTTGAGGGACGCCATCTTGGATGACGTCCCTTAAAGGAACCATCATTCGTCGGGAAGTCGTCGGTGAAGATGGATCTTCCGCGTCGGCGGGATGAACTACATGGATCCGGAAGAAAGAAGATTGAAGATGCCGCTTGATAGAAGACTTCAGTCGGATCATGGACCTCTTCAGCTCCCGCTTGGATGAAGACTTCAGCCGGATCATGGACATCTTCATCCCCCCGCTTGGGCTTGGATCAAGACATCGGAAGCTCTTCTGGATCGATCGGTGAACCGGGCTTAGTGTTAGGTTTATTTAAGGGGGGTTTGGGTTAGATTAGGGGTATGTGGGTGGTGGGTTGTAATGTTGGGGGGGGTATTGTATGTTTTTTTTTACAGGCAAAAGAGCTGAATTCTTTGGGGCATGCCCCGCAAAGGGCCCTTTTCAGGGCTGGTAAGGTAAAAGAGCTTTTCTATTTTAATTTTAGAATAGGGTAGGGCATGTTTTTATTTTGGGGGTCTTTCTTATTTTATTAGGGGGCTTAGAGTAGGTGTAATTAGTTTAACATTGTTGTAATATTTGTCTAATGTTTGTAAATATTTTTTTATTTTTTGTACTTTAGTTAGTTTATTTCATTGTATTTATTTGTAGGTATTGTATTTAATTAATTTATTGATAGTGTAATGTTAGGTTTAATTGTAGATAATTGTAGGTATTTTATTTAATTAATTTATTGATAGTGTAGTGTTAGGTTTAATTGTAACTTAGGTTAGGATTTATTTTACAGGTAATTTTGTAATTATTTTAACTAGGTAACTATTAAATAGTTATTAACTATTTAATAGCTA
Organism: Bombina bombina; assembly: GCF_027579735.1. Lineage (NCBI taxonomy): Eukaryota > Metazoa > Chordata > Amphibia > Anura > Bombinatoridae > Bombina > Bombina bombina. The sequence continues at coordinate 617,700,132 of NC_069504.1, forward strand.
TTGTACCTGGTTAAAATAAATACAAAGTTGCCTGTAAAATAAATATTAATCCTAAAATAGCTACAATATAATTATAATTTATATTGTAGCTATATTAGGATTTATTTTACAGGTAAGTATTTAGCTTTAAATAGGAATAATTTATTTAATAAGAGTTAATTTATTTCGTTAGATTTAAATTATATTTAACTTAGGGGGGTGTTAGTGTTAGGGTTAGACTTAGCTTTAGGGGTTAATACATTTATTAGAGTAGCAGGGAAGTCCGGTCGGCAGATTAGGGGTTAATTATTGTAGGTAGGTGGAGGCGACGTTGGGGGCGGCAGATTAGGGGTTAATAAATATAATATAGGGGTCGGCGGTGTTAGGGGAAGCAGATTAGGGGTATATAGGGATAACGTAGGTTGCGGCGGTGTACGGAGCAGCAGATTAGGGGTTAATAATAATATGCAGGGGTCAGCGATAGCGGGTGCGGCAGATTAGGGGTCAATAAGTGTAAGGTTAGGGGTGTTTAGACTCGGGGTACATGTTAGGGTGTTAGGTGCAGACGTAGGAAGTGTTTCCCCATAGGAAACAATGGGGCTGCGTTAGGAGCTTAACGCTGCTTTTTTGCAGGTGTTAGGTTTTTTTTCAGCTCAAACAGCCCCATTTTTTCCTATGGGGGAATCGTGCACGAGCACGTTTTTGAAGCTGGCCGCGTCCGTAAGCAATGCTGGTATTTAGAGTTGAAGTGGCGGTAAATTATGCTCTACGCTCCCTTTTTGGAGCCTAACGCACTGAAAACGCAGCCATTCTGTGAACTCTAAATACCAGCAGTATTTAAAAGGTGCGGGGAAAAAAAAGCATGCGTTAGCTACGCGGGTCGTTACCGACAAAACTCTAAATCTAGCCGTATCTTTTTAAACAATAACAATTTTTAAATAGACTGTCCCTTTAAGCAGACGTCTTTATACAATCATATGCTTTTGATTTGCACCAATGGCTTAAAATAAATCAATATTCAAATACAGAGCAAAAAGTCCCAGCACCACTTGAAATAGCGTTAAACATTCCCAAACAGAGACAGTAAAATCAACTTTACTTCGTTTCAAAAGAAATAATCCCAATAGGTGTTACTTTCATATGCTGTCACCCTGGGTTTAAATGTTTTCAATAAACTTTGATACCTTCAAATGATGACAGTTCAGTGTGCTTGTTATTAGAATGGAAGCAAAGTTCGTCATATATCAATTCATATGAAGAATCACAGTAGCAAATTGTGTCAATTAGCTTGAATGGGTACGATACCTCTTATCTGCCCGGATTCTGATTGCGGGAGCTATCTGGAAGCCGATCCACACAATCTCACCTCTCTGTGCTCCTGGATCACAGCGTCTTCCACTCTCCGCTCGCTCACTCTCTTTGTCCACGGGCTACAGCTGATGACGTCACTCCTTGCCTCCGTGCGTTGTGTCTCACTCCTCTTTCCTCTTGCACCTGTTTCTCTGTGTCTCCTGTTTGAAGGTAGGTAAACGAAGTTTCTGTTCTCTGGTCTGGCCCCACAATAGTGTCTGTGCTCACTATTCCCAATTACATATATCGAATGTTGCGTAAAAACGGAGCACCAGGCACTGGTAGTGGTTTCAATAAAATTTAGCTTTTATTCTGCTTGTAGGCAGTTTTGCAACAATAGCAATAAAACAAGTTAATTTAGTAAACACACAGCATGGTAAGACACAGGCAGTGTCCCAGCTTACGCGTTTCGGCTATCACCAGAATCATAATAGCTATGATTACGGCGATAGCCGAAACGCGTAAACTGGGACACTGCCTGTGTCTTACCATGCTGTGTGTTTACTAAATGAACTTGTTTTATTGCTATTGTTGCAAAACTGCCTACAAGCAGAATAAAAGCAAAATTTTATTGAAACCACTACCAGTGCCTGGTGCTCTGTTTTTACGCTTAAAATAAATCACCTGCCTTCTCTTTTGTTGACAGCTTATTCCATCTTTCTCTTATAGTTTTACTTCAATATTGATTGATTTACTCTTCCTTTCCTGTGACACATATCCTAAATCAGAAAAGCCTCTCATGTTTTAAAGATGCTCTTTCTTGACGTATATCCACCCCTTAAATACTGATCTTTCTCTTTCATTTAACTGCCTTCAAAATTAACTTAAATTCTTTAATCCGCCATGTTAACTGTCCTTGTGAAATGTGCTTTCCTTTTACTTCATTTCACTAAATCAGCACTATCGGCTAGATTACGAGTTTTTCGTTTTGAGCTGTGCGGTGCTAACGAGCAGTTTTCACTCACTGCTCACTTACCTGCAGCGCTGGTATTACAGGTTTTTACAAACCCGGTGTTAAAAGGCAAGAAGTGAGCGTTGAGCAAAATTTTGCTCATTACCGCACTCCAATACCAGCGCTGCTTAAGTCAGAGGTGAGCTGGATGTACGTGCTCGTGCATGATTTCCCCATAGGAATCAACGGGGAGAGCCGACTGAGAAAAAGTCTAACACCTGCCAAAAAGCAGCGTAAAACTCAGTACCGCAGCCCCATTGATTCATTTGGGGAAATAAAATTTATGTCTAAACCTAACACCCTAACATGAACCCCGAGTCTAAACAACCCTAATCTTACACTTATTAACCCCTAATCTGTCGCCCCCAACATCGCCTACACCTACATTATATTTATTAACCCCTAATCTGCCGCTCCGGACACCGCCGCCACCTACATTATACTTATTAACCCCTAATCTGCTGCCCCCAACATCGCCAACACCTACATTATATTTATTAACCCCTATTCTCCCGCCCACAATGTCGCCGCCAACTACCTACACTTATTAACCCCTAATCTGCCGCCCCAACATTGCCGCCACTATAATAAATATATTAAACGCCTCGCAAACATTAGTCAAATATTTTTAACCCCTAATCTGCCATCCCTAACATCGGCGCAACCTACCTACATTTATTAACCCCTAACTGCCGCCCCCAATGTTGCCGCCACTATACTAAATGTATTAACCCCTAAACCTAAGTCTAACCCTAAGCCTAACAACCCCTAACTTAAATATAATTAAAATAAATCTAAATAAAATTACTATAATTAGCTAAATTATTCCTATTTAAAACTAAATACTTACCTATAAAATAAACCCTAAGCTAGCTACAATATAACTAATAGTTACATTGTATATAGTTTAGGGTTTATTTTTATTTTACAGGCAAGTTTGTATTTATTTTAACTAGGTAGAATAGTTATTAAATAGTTATTAAATTTTTAATAACTACCTAGCTAAAATAAATACAAAAGTACCTGTAAAATAAAACCTAACCTAAGTTACAATAACACCTAACAAATCTTGGATGACGTCCCTTAAAGGAACCGTCATTCGTCGGGAAGTCGTCGGTGAAGATGGATGTTCCGCGTCGGCGGGATGAACTACATGGATCCGGAAGAAAGAAGATTGAAGATGCCGCTTGATAGAAGACTTCAGTCGGATCATGGACCTCTTCAGCTTCCGCTTGGATGAAGACTTCAGCCGGATCATGGACATCTTCAGCCCCCCGCTTGGGCTTGGATCAAGACATCGGAGGCTCTTCTGGATCGATCGGTGAACCCGGCGTTGTGAAGATAAGGTAGGAAGATCTTCAGGGGCTTAGTGTTAGGTTTATTTAAGGGGGGTTTGGGTTAGATTAGGGGTATGTGGGTGGTGGGTTGTAATGTTGGGGGGGGTATTGTATGTTTTTTTTTACAGGCAAAAGAGCTGAATTCTTTGGGGCATGCCCCGCAAAGGGCCCTTTTCAGGGCTGGTAAGGTAAAAGAGCTTTTCTATTTTAATTTTAGAATAGGGTAGGGCATTTTTTTATTTTGGGGGTCTTTCTTATTTTATTAGGGGGCTTAGAGTAGGTGTAATTAGTTTAACATTGTTGTAATATTTTTCTAATGTTTGTAAATATTTTTTTATTTTTTGTAGCTTAGTTCTTTTTTATTTTTTGTACTTTAGTTAGTTTATTTCATTGTATTTATTTGTAGGTATTGTATTTAATTAATTTATTGATAGTGTAGTGTTAGGTTTAATTGTTGATAATTGTAGGTATTTTATTTAATTAATTTATTGATAGTGTAGTGTTAGGTTTAATTGTAACTTAGGTTAGGATTTATTTTACAGGTAATTTTGTAATTATTTTAACTAGGTAACTATTAAATAGTTATTAACTATTTAATAGCTATTGTGCCTGGTTAAAATAAATGCAAAGTTGCCTGTAAAATAAATATTAATCCTAAAATAGCTACAATATAATTATAATTTATATTGTAGCTATATTAGGATTTATTTTACAGGTAAGTATTTAGCTTTAAATAGGAATAATTTATTTAATAAGAGTTAATTTATTTTGTTAGATTTAAATTATATTTAACTTAGGGGGGTGTTAGTTTTAGGGTTAGACTTAGCTTTAGGGGTTAATACATTTATTAGAGTAGCGGTGAAGTCCGGTCGGCAGATTAGGGGTTAATTATTGTAGGTAGGTGGAGGCGACGTTGGGGGCAGCAGATTAGGGGTTAATAAATATAATATAGGGGTCGGCGGTGTTAGGGGCAGCAGATTAGGGGTACATAGGGATAACGTAGGTTGCGGCGGTGTACGGAGCGGCAGATTAGGGGTTAATAATAATATGCAGGGGTCAGCGATAGCGGGGGCGGCAGATTAGGGGTTAATAAGTGTAAGGTTAGGGGTGTTTAGACTCGGGGTACATGTTAGGGTGTTAGGTGCAGACGTAGGAAGTGTTTCCCCCTAGGAAACAATGGGGCTGCGTTAGGAGCTTAACGCTGCTTTTTTGCAGGTGTTTTTTTTCAGCTCAAACAGCCCCATTGTTTCCTATGGGGGAATCGTGCACGAGCACGTTTTTGAAGCTGGCCGCGTCCGTAAGCAATGCTGGTATTTAGAGTTGAAGTGGCGGTAAATTATGCTCTACGCTCCCTTTTTGGAGCCTAACACACTGAAAACGCAGCCATTCTGTGAACTCTAAATACCAGCGGTATTTAAAAGGTGCGGGGAAAAAAAAGCATGCGTTAGCTACGCAGGTCGTTACCGACAAAACTCTAAATCTAGCCGTATCTTTTTAAACAATAACAATTTTTAAATAGACTGTCCCTTTAAGCAGACGTCTTTATACAATCATATGCTTTTGATTTGCACCAATGGCTTAAAATAAATCAATATTCAAATACAGAGCAAAAAGTCCCAGCACCACTTGAAATAGCGTTAAACGTTCCCAAACAGAGACAGTAAAATCAACTTTACTTCGTTTCAAAAGAAATAATCCCAATAGGTGTTACTTTCATATGCTGTCACCCTGGGTTTAAATGTTTTCAATAAACTTTGATACCTTCAAATGATGACAGTTCAGTGTGCTTGTTATTAGAATGGAAGCAAAGTTCGTCATATATCAATTCATATGAAGAATCACAGTAGCAAATTGTGTCAATTAGCTTGAATGGGTACGATACCTCTTATCTGCCCGGATTTACCCCTAATCTGCCGACTGGACTTCAACGCTACTCTAATAAATGTATTAACCCCTAAAGCTAAGTCTAACCCTAACACTAACACCCCCCTAAGTTAAATATAATTTAAATCTAACGAAATAAATTAACTCTTATTAAATAAATTATTCCTATTTAAAGCTAAATACTTACCTGTAAAATAAATCCTAATATAGCTACAATATAAATTATAATTATATTGTAGCTATTTTAGGATTAATATTTATTTTACAGGTAACTTTGTATTTATTTTAACCAGGTACAATAGCTATTAAATAGTTAATAACTATTTAATAGTTACCTAGTTAAAATAATTACAAAATTACCTGTAAAATAAATCCTAACCTAAGTTACAATTAAACCTAACACTACACTATCAATAAATTAATTAAATAAAATACCTACAATTATCTACAATTAAACTTAACACTACACTATCAATAAATTAATTAAATACAATACCTAGAAATAAATACAATGAATTAAACTAACTAAAGTACAAAAAATAAAAAATAACTAAGTTACAAAAAATAAAAAAATATTTACAAACATTAGAAAAATATTACAACAATGTTAAACTAATTACACCTACTATAAGCCCCATAATAAAATAATAAAGACCCCCAAAATAAAAAAATGCCCTACCCTATTCTAAAATTAAATAGAAAAGCTCTTTTACCTTACCAGCCCTGAAAAGGGCCCTTTGCGGGGCATGCCCCAAAGAATTCAGCTCTTTTGCCTGTAAAAAAAAACATACAATACCCCCCCAAACATTACAACCCACCACCCACATACCCCTAATCTAACCCAAACCCCCCTTAAATAAACCTAATACTAAGCCCCTGAAGATCTTCCTACCTTATCTTCACCACGCCAGGTTCACCGATCGATCCAGAAGAGCCTCCGATGTCTTGATCCAAGCCCAAGCGGGGGGGCTTAAGATGTCCATGATCCTGCTGAAGTCTTCATCCAAGTGGGAACTGAAGAGGTCCATGATCCGACTGAAGTCTTCTATCAAGCGGCATCTTCAATCTTCTTTCTTCCGGCAGTAAGTCGATCTTCAAGGGGTTAGTGTTAGGTTTTTTTAAATGTGTATAGGGTGGGTTTATTTTTAAGTTAGGGTTTGGGCCTGCAATAGAGCTAACTGCCCTTTTAAGGGCAATGCCCATCCAAATGCCCTTTTCAGGGCAATGGGGAGCTTAGGTTTTTTTAGATAGTATTTTATTTGGGGGATGGTTGTGTGGGTGGTGGGTTTTACTGTTGGGGGGGTTGTTTGTATTTTTTTTTTACAGGTAAAAGAGCTGATTACTTTGGGGCAATGCCCCGCAAAAGGCCCTTTTAAGGGCTATTGATAGTTTAGTTTAGGCTAGGGTTTTTTTATTTTGGGGGGCTTTTTTATATTGATAGGGCTATTAGATTAGGTGTAATTAGTTTAAATATCTTGTAATTTATTTATTATTTTCTTTAATTTAGTGGGGGTTTTTTGCACTTTAGCTAATTTAATTTATTTAATTGTTTTTTAATTTAGTTAATTTATGTAATTATAGTGTAGTGTTAGGTGTTATTGTAACTTAGGTAAGGTTTTATTTTACAGGTACTTTTGTAATTATTTTAGCTAGGTAGTTATTAAATAGTTAATAACTATTTAATACTTATTCTACCTAGTTAAAATAAATACAAACTTGGCTGTAAAATAAAAATAAACCCTAAGCTAGATACAATGTAACTATTAGTTATATTGTAGCTAGAGTAGGGTTTATTTTATAGGTAAGTATTTAGTTTTAAATAGGAATAATTTAGCTAATTATAGCATTTTTATTTAAATTTATTTAAATTATATTTAAGTTAGGGGTGTTAGGGTTAGACTTAAGTTTAGGGGTTAATACATTTAGTATAGTGGCGGCGACGTTGGGGGTGGCAGATTAGGGGTTTATAAATGTAGGTAGGTGGCGGCGATGTTATGGACGGCAGATTAGGGGTTAATAATATTTAAATAGTGTTTGCGAGGCGGGAGTGCGGCGGACCTCTAAACGCTGCTTTTTCACCTTAACGCATAGCTCATAATCTAACCGTATGTTTTTGCAATATTAATGAACTTGGCATTTGTAACTGGACCCTTCCCTGTTTAATAACTGATATTTCAATTATTGTATTCAATGAATTGATGTTTAAAAATCTTTATATGGTCAAGTGTAAAATAGCTCAAAATTTTTTGAATATGAGCTTTGCTACAAAAAAACATAATTTATGTAAGAACTTACCTGATAAATTTCTTTTATATTGGCAAGAGTCCATGAGCTAGTGACGTATATCCCATACGTCACTAGCTCATGGACTCTTGCCAATTATATGAAAGAAAAGACAAAACCAAGGCATTATGAAGAAGTGGGCAAGATCAGAGTCAAACAGCGGTCAGACTAGTAGACAACTTTGGCAGAAGTCCATAAAGGCTGAAGCTAACCAACTGAACGGCCTTCATGTGCTATAAACTGGCAGATACAGCCATCTGGTACTAACAGAATGAATAGTACAAAAGGTGAAGCAGGTAGCACTCTCAGTGTAAAGAAAATACCTTTATTAGAGCAACATTTCGGGGCTGTCTGCCCCTTTCTCAAGCTCTGATCTGAACTGTTTCTTAATAGAATGAATAGTAACAGGAGAGAATAACCAAGTCCCAAGAAGTTCTTGTTAGTGTTTCCTTACATATAGTGACATTTCAAGGCAATCCCTGGGTGCCATGAGAGATCATCAACAGATTGTTGAATATTGCAAAAATACAGCTAGATTACGAGTTTTGAGCGCTATAGGGATTTTAACGACCGCACAAGAGCAGCATTTTTTCACCTCCCTATAGCGCTGCTATTACAAGTTTAACAAAAAGCAGGCTCGTGCGCTGCGATATGGTGGCATTGAGCTCCATACCGCACCTAAATCAGGTGCTGCTTTGACGTGCTTGTGCATGATTTCCCCATAGACATCGATGGGGAGAGCCGGCAAAAAAAAGCCTAACAGCTGCGATCGTGGAATGAAAAGCTCTGTAACGCAGCCCCATTAATGTCTATGGGGAAATAAAAAGTTAAGTTTAAATCTAACACCCTAACATAAACCCCGAGTCTAAACACCCCTAATCTGCCACTCCCGACATTGCCGCCACCTATATACAGTTATTAACCCCTAATCTGTCGCTCCCGATGTCGCCGCCACAATACTAAAGTTATTAACCCGTAAACTCCTCCCACATCACTACCACTAAATAAATCCATTAACCCCTAAACCTAACACTAACCCTAACACCCCCTAACTTTAACATAATTAAAATATAGCTAGATTAAAGTTACTATTATTAACTAAATAATACCTATTTAAAACTATATACTTACCTGTAAAATAAAACATTAGCTAGCTACAATATAACTAATAGTTATATTGTAGCTAGCTTAGGTTTTATTTTTATTTCACTGGTAAGTTTGTATTTATTTTAACTAGGTAGACTAGTTAGTAAATAGTTATTAACTATTAAATAAGTACCTAGTTAAAATAAATACAAAATTACCTGTGAAATAAAACCTAACCTGCCTTACACTAAAACCTAACATTACAAAAAAAACTAAACACTAAAATTACTAAAAATAACTAAAATTACATAACCCCCCCCACTAAATTACAAAAAATAAGAAACAAATCATCAAAAATAAAAAAGAATTACACGTAATCTAATAACCCTATCAAAATAAAAAAGCCCCCCAAAATAAAAAAACCTTAGCCTACAATAAACTACCAATGGCCCTTAAAAGGGCCTTTTGTGGGACATTACCCCAAAGATATAAGCTTTTTTACCTGTAAAAAAAATACAAACACCCCCCCAACAGTAAAACAAACCACCCCCACAACCAACCCCCTTAAAATAAAATAACTATCTAAAAAACCTAAGCTCTCCATTGCCCTGAAATGGGCATTTGTATGGGCATTGTCCTTAATAGGGCATTTAGCTCTTTTACATGACTAGCACTTTTACATGACCAGACCCTAAAGTAAAAATAAAACCCACCCAAAAAACCCTTAAATAAACCTAACACTAACCCCCAACGATACACTTACAGTTATTGAAGCCCCGCTTGAAGGATCCATCCAGTCGGCAAGAAGTCTTCATCCAGGTGGCCTCTTCAATCTTCATTCAGCTGGTGAAGTCCTCATCCATTCAGCAAGAAGTCTTCATCCAGAAGGCATCTTCTATCTTCATCCATCTGGCGCAGAGCGGGTCCATCCTGAAGACATCCGGCGTGAAGCATCCTCTTCATAAGGTTGCCGTCGTAATCTGGAACTTCAATGCAAGTGACGTCATCCAAGATGGCGTCCCTTGCATTCCTATTGGCTGAAAGATTTCAATCAGCCAATAGGATTAGAGCTACTAAAATCCTATTAACTGTTCCAATCAGCCAATAGGATTTGAGCAGCTCTCATTCTATTGGCTATTCCATTCAGCCAATAAGATAAGAGCTCAAATACTATTGGCTGATTGGAACAGCTCTAATCTTGGATGATGTCACTTGCAATGAAGTTCCAGTTTACGGGGGCGACCATATGAAGAGGAGCTCTGTGCCGGATGTCTTCAGGATGGACCCGCTCCGCGCTGGATGGATGAAGATAAAAGATGCCGTCTGGATGAAGACTTCTTGCCGGCTGGATGGATCCTTCAAGCGGAACTTCAATAACTGTAAGTTGATCGTAAGGGTTTAGTGTTAGGTTTATTTAAGGGTTTTTTGGGTGGGTTTTATTTTTAGATTAGGGTCTGGGCATGTAAAAGAGCTAAATGCCCTTTTAAGGGCAATGCCCCTACAAATGCCCTTTTCAGGGCAATGGGGAGCTTAGGTTTATTTAGATAGTTATTTTATTTGGGGGGGTTGGTTGTGGGGATGGTGGATTTTACTGTTGGGGGGGTGTTTGTATTTTATTTACAGGTAAAAGAGCTGAATTCTTTGGGGCAATGCCCCACAAAAGGCCCTTTTAAGGGCCATTGGTAGTTTATTGTAGGCTAGGTTTTTTTATTTTGATAGATAGATTAGGTGTAATTCTTTTTTCTTTTTGATAATTTGTTTCTTATTTTTCGTAATTTAGGGTTTGTTTTTTTTGTAATTAGATACTTTTTTAATTTTTAGAGTAGTGTTAGGATTTTTTTAATTTGTAATTTAGTTTAATTTAATTGGTAGTTAGTTAATTGTAGTTTAATAATTATCTTAGTTTAATTGTTAGTTTAAAATTTATTTATTTAATTTGACAGGTAAGTTTTAATTCAATTTAAGATAGGGAAATTGTAATTTTAATGTAAAGTTAGGGCATCGTTAGGTTTAGGGGTTAATAGTTTATTGTAATATATTTCGTTGTGGGGGGCTTTCGGTTTAGAGGTTAATAGTTTATGTAAGTATATTTCAGTGTGGGGGGGCTTGCGGTTTAGGGGTTAATAGGTTTATTATAGTGGCGGTTTGGGCAGACGGCAGATTAGGGGTTAATAATATTTAAATAGTGTTTGCTATGCAGAAGGGAGGCAGTTTAGGGGTTAATAGGTTTATTATAGCGGCGGTGTGGGCGGACAACAGATTAGGGGTTAATAATATTTAAATAGTGTTTGCAATGCGGGAGGGTTGCAGTTTAGGGGTTAATAGGTTTATTATAGCGGCGGTGTGGGCGGACGGCAGATTAGGGGGTAATAATATTTAAATAGTGTTTGCAATGCGGGAGGGCGGTGGTTTAGGGGTTAATAGGTTTATTATAGTGGCGACGATGTCAGGGAGCGGCGGAAATAGGGGTTAATACATTTTAATAGTGGTGGCGATGTCTGGAGCGGCAGATTAGAGGTTAATAAATTTATTATAGTGTTTGCAATGTGGGAGGGCCTCGGTTTAGGGGTTAATAGGCAGTTTATGGGTGTTAGTGTACTTTTTAACACTTTAGTTATGAGTTTTATGTTACAGCTTTGTAATGTAAAACTCATAACTACTGACTTTAGATGGCGGTACGGATCTTGTGGTTATAGGGTGTACCGCTCACTTTTCGGCCTCCCAGGCAAACTCCTAATACCGGCGCTATGGGAGTCCCATTAAAAAAGGAAGTTTTTAAAAGTGCGGTACTGACGTGGCGTGACAGGCTAAAAGGTGTTCGGTACACCTATACCTACAAGACTTGTAATAGCAGCGTTATGGGCCATAACGCTGCTTTTTCAATCATAACGCTAAACTTGTAATCTAGCTGATAGCTTGTTCGCACTCAACTACAACATGCATTAATGTGCATCACATGTTAAAATTGTTAAAGAGGATGTGAACCTGAAACAAAAATTAAAGGGACATGAAACCCAAATTTTTCTTTCATGATTTAGAAAGAACATGCAATTTTAAACAACTTTCTAATTTACTTCCATTATCTAATTTGCTTTATTCTCTTGACATTCTTTGCTGAAAAGCATATCTAGATAGGCTCCTTATCTGCTGATTGGTGGCTGCACATAGATGCCTTGTGTGATTGGCTCACCTATGTGCATTGCTATTTCTTCAACAAAGGATATCTAAAAAATGAAGCAAATTAGATAATTGAAGTAAATTGGAATGTTGTTAAAAATTGTATTCTCTACCTGAATTATGAAAGAAAAATGTTGGGTTTAGTGTCACTTTAAGAAGCAGCGGTCGTAAGAACGCTGCTCCTTAACCTTTCGAGTTCATCCCGATTGGCTGCCAGTGAGCAGGAGGCAGCATTGCACAAGTATTTCTGGTGAAATGATTGTGCAATGATAAATGCGGACAGCGTATGCTGTCCACTCAATACTTGTTAAATCTAGCCCATTGTGTTAAAAAGTGTTGTTCCTTGTTGCTCAATTGATTCCTTAGTATTATATTTGCAGACAATTAAGAGATTGGCCTGAAATTAATATTTTGTAAAAGGTAGAAACACAGAAGGAGACTTAAATTAAGACCAGGGAGCATATCATAGCAGAAGAATTTAATTCTGTAAGTTCAGTACCACTATAACTAAATGTTTTCCTATTGTAAAGATCTTTACATGTTTTCATGTTCAAAAGAAATATATTGGTTTAAAAGCATTAAATAACAGTGTATAGTTAGTGTTGCAAAATCGTTAGATTCCAAGAAAAAGAAAAGGGTCTGGACAGTTCTGAATAATATTGCAGCAGTACATATTCATAATAAATTAAAGTTTTTGGAAATATTCTATATCAGATTGCAGGTCTATATGAATTTACTCTTTTAACCCCTTAATGACCACAATGTGCCCTGTATGTCACTGGTCGTTAAGGGGTTTTTCCGGACATAATAGCACAAGTCTAGCATGAACACGCTATTAATGTCCTCCCTCCAGCAGGCTTTGTGGAATAGAGCAGTCTCAATACTGGTGGCAAGACCGCGCTATAAAACAATCAAGTCCCAAAAAAAGGCCAGTGACATACAGGCTACGTCGCTGGTCCTTAAGGGGTTAAAACTATTCAGACTAGAAGATTATCCTATTCAGCAGAATTTAGAAGGCCAGTAATGTTTAAAGGGACATGAAACACACATTTTTTCTTTCATGATTCAGATAGAACATATAATTGTAAACAATTTTCCAATTTACTTCTACTATCAATTTTGCTTCACACTCTCCTTGTATCCTTTCTCGAAGGAGCAGTAATGCACTACTGGGAGCTAGCTAAACACATTGGTAAGCCAATGATAAGAGGTATATTTGTGCAGTCACAAATCAGCAACTAGTTCCCAACTCTTGACCTTAAGGTATGCTTTTCAACAAAGGATATCAAGAGTAGAAAGCAAATTAGATAATTAAAGTAATGAGGAAAGTTGTTTAAAATTGTATGTTTTATCTGAATCATGAAAGACATTTTTGAGGTTTCATGTCCCTTTCAGCTTAGAAAATGCGGCTTTCTTGCTCTGAGAGCCCTGAAGACACTGATGCTTTCACTAGAGTCAATACAGTAGTAATTCATAGCAGAGCTCATTTAGACAACAGTGGAAAACACCAGAGGCTGCAGTACCTTCATTGCTTTCAAGTAAAGCAAGGGTACTGTTTTCATAGTTGTCAGTCTATTTTTAACCTTGTTCTTTAAAAATGCTGCTTAATTGGAAGAGTAGCCTGAGAATAATATGCAGATGTGTAAGCGTAATTGTTTATTTATTGAAAAAATACGTGTCCATGTTGTAATCTAGGTTTCCTTCCTTGCTAGATCCAATCAGGCACAACTATAAATAGATCACTTGAGTGTGTAGCCAAATAATTTGTGGGATATAGAAGTAATGAGTCCAGGTCTGTGCTTACACTTTTAACGGAAATTAGAAAACCCACACTTTTTTAAAATTAAATTGCAGGGAAAGGGGGCAAAATAAATAACACACTGTTTGTTTTTTACTTAACATAATTAAACATTTTGGGCTATATTACAAGTGGAGTGCTAATTTATCAAGCCTGTTTACGGGTGTGCGATAAATAACCAGCCATTACAAGTTGCTGGTTATTGTTACCACAAGCTCGAGGTAGCAATTACCGCTCAAAAAATTAACTAGAGGCCCAAACTGCCCCACCCCCAAAAAAATGTGTAGTGCCTTTTGTAAAATAAAAAAATTGTAGCATCTTTTGTTTTAAAAAAAATAACTGCACAAAGCAGTTTTAGGGGTTAAAGTTGGCTGGTGTTACAAAAAAAAAGGAACTGAAAAGTGCCTTTACATTGTGGTCTATGGGGAACTGTGTGTTCTCTGTAAATATATATGCTTATATACATATATATATATATATATATATATATATGTGTGTGTGTTATGCATTGCTACTTAACGCTGAAACGCTACAGTCCCGAAGCTTAAAGTGATAGTCTAGTCAAAATTAAACTTTAATGATTCAGATAGAGCATACAATTTCAAGCAACTTTCTAATTTACTCCTATTATAAAAATTGTTTTGTTCTCTTGGTATCTTTATTTAAATGTAAGCTTAGGAGCCAGCCATTTTTGATTCAGCTCCTGCGTAGCGCTTGCTGATTGGTGGTTACATGTAAATACCAATCAGAAAGCACTACCCAGGTGCTGCACCAAAATGGGCTGGCTCCTATGCTTAGATTCCTGGTTTTTCAAATAAAGATAGCAAGAAAACAAATAAAAATTGATAATAGGAGTAAATAAGAAAGTTGCTTAAAATTGCCTGCTCTATCTGAATCATGAAATTTTAATTTTGACTAGACTATCCCTTTAATAAAAGGGGCCCTTTTTCTTTTAATTTTGAAAAGATCAGATACATGCCATTTTTAAAGTATACTTTAGCATGCATTCTTTATTTTTTATTGTTTACTGCCCCTTTAAACACAGTAATGCCATATAATTGAGAGCCCCCCCCAAAAAAATAAATCTGACATCCAAACCAACAGAAACCTCATGTAAACACATATTTGTACTTTGACACTCCAGTACAACTCTCCACATACAAAAGTCACTTATCTTTATGTACTCCTTCCCCTTTTAATAGATTCCTCCATTTACAGTACATGAAAATCTGTGTTGTTGGAAAAGTAATCTTCAGCAGAGGTTTGCTTTGCATGCGTAGCATTTCATTCTGTGTTCTGCAAATAAAAGAGCAGGATATAGCCACCATGCAACCTATTTTTAAAGCAAAATATACAGCACCAAACCAGTTACAAAATGAACTCTAGTGTGGAAAGCCGAGACTCCTCTTGAAGGTTACCACAGGTGTGGATCTTCCACGTTTAGTGCATACATAATGAAGAATAATAATAAACTCATTAGACAGATCTCTTTCACTACAGGGAAGTTCTCACCTAGGCATATGGGGGTCGATCCGATAAAAATCGTCGCCTGCAAAAGCCGGCGACGCCAATATTTGCGCGGGTTTGGTATCCTATATACGGCGTAACCTAGAAGTTACGCGCGTATATTTCTGCCGTCGCCCGTAGTTTTTTGGGCTATAGGCAGGTATACCAAACCCGCGCAGTTTGGTATCCAATATGCAGCGTAAGGACTTACGTGGCGAAAATGGAGAAAACTTACTCCATTTTCACCTCGCCACAAAAAGCAGCCGTAAGAAGCCTTACGCTGACTATTGGAGCCCCGTAACTCCCTAAACTGGCAGCTAAAATAAACCTAACACCTAACGCATGCGCAATGTCTATCTACCTGTCAACCGCGATCTTCTAAAATAAACCTAACACCTAACGCATGCGCAATGTCTATCTCCCTGTCAACCGCGATCTGCTAAAATAAACCTAACACCTAACGCATGCGCAATGTCTATCTACCTGTCAACCGCGATCCCCCCCCCCGAAATCCCTAATAAAGTTATTAACCCCTAAACCGCCGCTCCCGGACCCCGCCGCCATCTACATAAACTAACCCCCTACTGTGAGCCCCTAAAACCGCCGCCATCTACCTTATCTATCCCCTAATTAGAACCCCTTACACCGCTGTCATCTACCTTATCTATCCCCTAATCTGACCCCTTACACCGCCGACCACCTATATAAAAATTATTAACCCCTAATCTAATCCCCCTATACCGCCGCCAGCTATATTAATATTATTAACCCCTAATGTAAGCCCCTTACACCGCCGCCATCTCTATTAAAATGATTAACCCCTTATTTAATCTACCTACCCCGCCGCCAGCTATACTATCTATATTAACCCTAAGTATATTATAGTTAATATAGGTATTACATTATATATATTAACTATATTAACCCTAATTATATTAGGGTTAATATAGTTAATATAGTTACTATAGTATTTATATTAACTATATTAACTCTATCTAACCCTAACACCCCTAACTAAATTTATATTAAATTAATCTAATTCATTTATAAACTAAAATATTCCTATTTAAATCTAAATACTTACCTATAAAATAAACCCTAAGATAGCTACAATATAATTAATAATTACATTGTAGCTATGTTAGGGTTAATATTTATTTTACAGGTAAATTGTTAATTATTTTAACTAGGTATAATAGCTATTAAATAGTTATTAACTATTTAATATCTACCTAGTTAAAATAATTACCCAATTACCTGTAAAATAAATCCTAACCTAAGTTACAAATACACCTACACTATCAATAAATTAAATAAACTACAAACATCTATCTAAAAATACAATTAAATTAACTAAACTAAATTACAAAAAAAAAAAACACTAAATTACAAAAAATAAAAAAAGATTACAAGATTTTTAAGATAATTACACCTATTCTAAGCCCCCTAATAAAATAATAAACCCCCAAAATAAAAAAAATTCCCTGCCCTATTCTAAATTAAACAAATTTCAAAGCTCTTTACCTTACCAGCCCTTAAAAGGGCCTTTTGTGGGGCATGCCCCAAAGAATTCAGCTCTTTTGCATACAAATACAATACCCCCCCCCCCCATTACAACCCACCACCCACATACCCCTATTCTAAAACCACCCAAACCCCCCTTAAAAAAGCCTAACACTACCCCCCTGAAGATCTCCCTACCTTGTCTTCACCACACCGGGCCGAACTCCTGATCCGATCCGGGCGATGTCTTCCTCCAAGCGGCAAAGAAGAATTCTTCCTCCGGCGATGTCTTCCTCCAAGCGGCAAAGAAGAATTCTTCCTCCGGCGACGTCTTCCTCCAAGCGGCAGCAAAGTCTTCATTCTTCCGGCGGCATCTTCAATCTTCTTTCTTCGCTCCGCCGCCGCGGAGCATCCATCCCGGCCGACTACTGAACTTGGAATGAGGTACCTTTAAATGACGTCATCCAAGATGGCGTCCGCCGAATTCCGATTGGCTGATAGGATTCTATCAGCCAATCGGAATTAAGTTAAAAAAATCTGATTGGCTGATTGAATCAGCCAATCAGATTCAAGTTCAATCCGACTACTGAACTTGGAATGAGGTACCTTTAAATGACGTCATCCAAGATGGCGTCCGCCGAATTCCGATTGGCTGATAGGATTCTATCAGCCAATCGGAATTAAGTTAAAAAAATCTGATTGGCTGATTGAATCAGCCAATCAGATTCAAGTTCAATCCGATTGGCTGATCCAATCAGCCAATCAGATTGAGCTCGCATTCTATTGGCTGTTCAATCAGCCAATCAGATTTTTTTAACTTAATTCCGATTGGCTGATAGAATCCTATCAGCCAATCGGAATTCGGCGGACGCCATCTTGGATGACGTCATTTAAAGGTACCTCATTCCAAGTTCAGTAGTCGGCCGGGATGGATGCTCCGCGGCGGCGGAGCGAAGAAAGAAGATTGAAGATGCCGCCGGAAGAATGAAGACTTAGCTGCCGCTTGGAGGAAGACGTCGCCGGAGGAAGAATTCTTCTTTGCCGCTTGGAGGAAGACATCGCCGGAGGAAGAATTCTTCTTTGCCGCTTGGAGGAAGACATCGCCCGGATCGGATCAGGAGTTCGGCCCGGTGTGGTGAAGACAAGGTAGGGAGATCTTCAGGGGAGTAGTGTTAGGCTTTTTTAAGGGGGGTTTGGGTGGTTTTAGAATAGGGGTATGTGGGTGGTGGGTTGTAATGGGGGGGGGTATTGTATTTGTATGCAAAAGAGCTGAATTCTTTGGGGCATGCCCCACAAAAGGCCCTTTTAAGGGCTGGTAAGGTAAAGAGCTTTGAAATTTGTTTAATTTAGAATAGGGCAGGGAATTTTTTTTATTTTGGGGGTTTATTATTTTATTAGGGGGCTTAGAATAGGTGTAATTAGCTTAAAAATCTTGTAATCTTTTTTTATTTTTTGTAATTTAGTGTTTTTTTTTTTTTTGTAATTTAGTTTAGTTAATTTAATTGTATTTTTAGATAGATGTTTGTAGTTTATTTAATTTATTGATAGTGTAGGTGTATTTGTAACTTAGGTTAGGATTTATTTTACAGGTAATTGGGTAATTATTTTAACTAGGTAGATATTAAATAGTTAATAACTATTTAATAGCTATTATACCTAGTTAAAATAATTAACAATTTACCTGTAAAATAAATATTAACCCTAACATAGCTACAATGTAATTATTAATTATATTGTAGCTATCTTAGGGTTTATTTTATAGGTAAGTATTTAGATTTAAATAGGAATATTTTAGTTTATAAATGAATTAGATTAATTTAATATAAATTTAGTTAGGGGTGTTAGGGTTAGATAGAGTTAATATAGTTAATATAAATACTATAGTAACTATATTAACTATATTAACCCTAATATAATTAGGGTTAATATAGTTAATATATGTAATGTAATACCTATATTAACTATAATATACTTAGGGTTAACATAGATAATATAGCTGGCGGCGGGGTAGGTAGATTAAATTAGGGGTTAATCATTTTAATAGAGATGGCGGCGGTGTAAGGGGCTTACATTGGGGGTTAAAAATTTTAAGATAGATGGCGGCGGTGTTAGGGGCTCACTTTAGGGGGTTATAGATATAATATAGCTGGCGGCGGGGTACGGGAGCGGCGGTTTAGGGGTTAATAACTTTATTAGGTTGCGGCGGGGTACGGGAGCGGCGGTTTAGGGGTTAATAGCTTTTTTATTGTTAGGCTAGTGAGGGGGGATAGCGGATAGAGGGTAAGACGTGTCGGGCTATGTTAGGGAGGCGTGTTAGACTTGTCGGGCTATGTTAGGGAGGCGTGTTAGACAGTGCGGGTGTTTTAGACTTTAGTCAGGTTTTATAGGCGCCGGCAGTTTCTAACGTGCCGCAAGTCACTGGCGACGCCAGAAATTTGTACTTACGCAGATTTCTGGACATCGCTGGTTTGTCAGACTTACGGCACGTTAGCATCTGACGGCGACTTATATGGGATAGCTCGAGTTGCGAGCTGAAACTGCGGGCGACGCCGGTTCCCTCGCTTGCGCCGCAAACTGCGATCTATATCGGATCGCGCCCCTGGTTTATTAGTGTTAGCTTCAACCTTTGAACTTCTCAGTATTTTATAGACATAGTAAAAAAAAAAGCTATAGAATAATTATGAGTAAAACAAAGAAAGATTGAGTGGAAAGTTATAAACTAAATGCTAAAAATGTGCTGGAAAATCACCAGAAACATGAAATCCAGCACAACAGAGTGACTATAAGTAATAAAATATTCATTACTGTTTTTATGACTATTTTAGTTATTAACCCCTTAGTAGTCTTGTCAGAGAAAGCTCTTCTGAGAGACAAGGGGTCATTTGTATGTAAAAGCATTATAACACAAGCGCTAAAAGTGCCAGCAAGTCTCTGTTCTTTGCAGAATGTTCCTTTTGATTTTCTATAATAAATCTTTAAACTAGTGAAAAAACCCTGCAGTATTGTGCAATGTAAGGTTTATTAACTCAGTAATGAATTACTGCAAAACCACACAAATTACATTTACTGCTATTTAGTTTACTTTGTCATTGTTCTTTTGCCACAAAAAAAGGCTCCAGTTAATGCAATAAAACATGTGGTTTAAAGTCATGTTTTGCAAAATGCTGGAAAAAGGCTGCAAATTAAAGAGAAGCCAGATCTTTACATACAGTTCTTTTATAGTACAACTGAAATAAAAATTAAATTATTGTACTCCCCCCAAAACAATAACAAAGTAAACCACTCTACAGAAAAGGGATAGTACATTTGGGGAAATGTCTTTGCAGTGCAAAAGTGACTTCTTTAATCTTATAAAGAAAATAACCTTAGTATTTAAAGAAAGTTAAAAATAAAACCTCATGGGTTTTCATGCAAGTGTAGAAAAAGGGAATAAAGCTTTGCATAAACTTGGATTTGGGGGACTCTACATTTGATTCCAGAAACGTGCACCATTGGTAGAGGAGCCAATGTGTATCAAAGTAAAGCCTTGGGGTGCCTTTGAGATAGAGGATTCTTCTGCTGATTTGCTATTGATTATAATGCAGAACATCACTTGCCAGGGATGGTTTTATAAAAAGGCCAAACATTGATTTTCCAATTCAATTACCAGTGGAAAAAAAACATTTACATAATTGTTTAATTCATTAAATGCCATGGGCTTTGTATTTTATCTGTATGAAATGTTGAACTGTGGTTTGTGGGAATGGTGAAGAACCAGTTTCACGTGAAGTGGCCACACATTACTATTAACTGTTTATTGGAGAGTTTACTGAAAAACCTGCAAATGCACAATAAAAAAGTGATGCATACAATAATGAATATATTTCTTTTTCTACTTTTGGGTTTTCTTGAAATGTGAATTACAATGATATATAATGCTGCAAGCATGCAAAAAAAAAATATATATATATATATATAATATATATATATTTATATTGAGATATATATATATATATATATATATATATATATATATATATATATATATATATTCATTGTAGTGCATACAAATTGTTTCCTACTTTATATAAATGTTAAAACACAGATTTGGAACTTCCACACAACATAACTGACAAAATAAAGATTTTTTGGAATAGAGTTAATATATTTTATACTGGGGACTTCTGGATCTTTGAATAGTAATATCTGCTTCTATTGTAGCTAGAACATTTTTTCCTAACAACCTAACCCGAGTATTGCTTGATGTCAATTTTATAAGATCTATACATTGAAATTGTTCCTTTGATGATGCTTTTTGCAATTTTCATCTTTGTATTTTTTAAAGCAGTTCTTAGAAATCCTGGGTTCGTGTGTAGTTATCTTCTATCATTCCTTTGTGATTTCATTGCATTTGATCATGTACATTGTATTTTGAAAGACTGCAACTTATTAATAAATTCCTTATAATTCATTTTGCTTAGCCCCACAGCCTTTAGAAGTAAATATATATATATATATATATATATATATATATATATATATATCAGACAACTGAGCCACAAAAATGTTGTGCAGCATAGATTTTAGTTATTCTCATAGAATAGGTGTTTTGCAGGAGTTAAAGGGACAGTCTACCATATAATTGTTATTGTTTTAAAAGATAGATACTCCCTTTATTACCCATTCCCCAGTTTTGCATAAACAACACAGTTATATTAATATACTTTTTACCTTTGTGATTACCTTGTATCTAGGAACCTTCTTCCAGCCCCCTGATCACATGACTGTGACTGTTTATTATCTATTGTCTTAAATTTAGCATTGTGTTGTGCTAAATCTTAAATAACTCCCTGTGCCTGAACACAGTGTTATCTATATGGCCCACATGTACTTTCTGTCTCTTTCGGCTAGATTTAGAGTTGGGCGGTAGCCGTCAAAACCAGCGTTAGAGGCTCCTAACGCTGGTTTTTATCGCCCTCTGGTATTTGGAGTCAGTCAGGAAAGGGTCTAACGCTCACTTTACAGCCGCGACTTTTCCATTCCGCAGATCCCCCTACTCCATTTGCATAGCCTATCTTTTCAATGGGATCTTCCTAACGCCGGTATTTAGAGTCTTGGCTGAAGTGAGCGTTAGAAATCTAACGACAAAACTCCAGCCGCAGAAAAAAGTCAGTAGTTAAGAGCTTTCTGGGCTAACGCCGGTTTATAAAGCTCTTAACTACTGTGCTCTAAAGTACACTAACACCCATAAACTACCTATGTACCCCTAAACCGAGGTTCTCCCACATCGCCGCCACTCTATTAAATTTTTTAACCCCTAATCTGCCGCTCAGTACACCGCCGCTACCTACATTATACCTATGTACCCCTAATCTGCTGCCCCTAATACCGCCGACACCTATATTATATTTATTAACCCCTAATATGCCCCCCCAACGTCGCCGCCACCTACCTACACTTATTAACCCCTAATCTGCCGAGCGGACCGCACCGCTACTATAATAAAGTTATTAACCCCTAATCCGCCTCACTCCCGCCTCAATAACCCTATAATAAATAGTATTAACCCCTAATCTGCCCTCCCTAACATCGCCGACACTTAACTTCAAACATTAACCCCTAATCTGCCGACCGGAGCTCACCGCTATTCTAATAAATTTTTTAACCTCTAAAGCTAAGTCTAACCCTAACCCTAACACCCCCCTAAGTTAAATATAATTTTTATCTAACAAAATAAATTAACTCTTATTAAATAAATACTTACCTGTAAAATAAACTTATATAGCTACAATATAAATTATAATCATATTGTAGCTATTTTAGGATTAATATTTATTTTACAGGCAACTTTGTATTTATTTTAACCAGGTACAATAGCTATTAAATAGTTAATAACTATTTAATAGTTACCTAGTTAAAATAATTACAAAATTAGCTGGAAAATAAATCCTAACCTAAGTTACAATTAAACCTAACACTACACTATCAATAAATTAATTAAATAAAATACCTACAATTATCTACAATTAAACCTAACACTACACTATCAATAAATTAATTAAATAAAATACCTACAATTATCTACAATTAAACCTAACACTACACTATCAATAAATTAATTAAATACAATACCTACAAATAACTACAATTAAATAAACTAACTAAAGTACAAAAAATAAAAAAGAACTAAGTTACAAAAAATAAAAAAATATTTACAAACATTAGAAAAATATTACAACAATTTTAAACTAATTACACCTACTCTAAGCCCCCTAATAAAATAACAAAGACCCCCAAAATAAAAAAATGCCCTACCCTATTCTAAATTAAAAAATTTCAAAGCTCTTTTACCTTACCAGCCCTAAAAAGGGCCATTTGCGGGGCATGCCCCAAATAATTCAGCTCTTTTGCCTGTAAATAAAAACATACAATACCCCCCCCCAACATTACAACCCACCACCCACATACCCCTAATCTAACCCAAACCCCCCTTAAATAAACCTAACACTAAGCCCCTGAAGATCTTCCTACCTTATCTTCACCATGCCAGGTTCACCGATCGCTCCAGGCTCTGAAATCTTCATCCAAGATTGTAGATAATTGTAGGTATTTTATTTAATTAATTTATTGATAGTGTAGTGTTAGGTTTAATTGTAACTTAGGTTAGGATTTATTTTACAGGCAATTTTGTAATTATTTTAACTAGGTAACTATTAAATAGTTATTAACTATTTAATAGCTATTGTACCTGGTTAAAATAAATACAAAGTTGCCTGTAAAATAAATATTAATCCTAAAATAGCTACAATATAATTATAATTTATATTGTAGCTATATTGGGGTTTATTTTACAGGTAAGTATTTAGCTTTAAATAGGAATAATTTATTTAATAAGAGTTAATTTATTTTGTTAGATAAAAATTATATTTAACTTAGGGGGTGTTAGGGTTAGGGTTAGACTTAGCTTTAGGGGTTAATACATTTATTAGAATAGCGGTGAGCTCCGGTCGGCAGATTAGGGGTTAATGTTTGAAGTTAGGTGTCGGCGATGTTAGGGAGGGCAGATTAGGGGTTAATACTATTTATTATAGGGTTATTGAGGCGGGAGTGAGGCGGATTAGGGGTTAATATATTTATTATAGTAGCAGTGCGGTTCGGTCGGCAGATTAGGGGTTAATTATTGTAGGTAGGTGGAGGCGACGTTGTGGGGGGCAGATTAGGGGTTAATAAATATAATATAGGGGTTGGCGGTGTTAGGGGCAGCAGATTAGGGGTACATAGGTATAATGTAGGTAGCGGCGGTGTACGGAGCAGCAGATTAGGGGTTAAAAAAATATGCAGGTGTCAGCAATAGCGGGGTCGTCAGATTAGGGGTTAATAAGTGTAAGGTTAGGGGTGTTTAGACTCGGGGTACATGTTAGAGTGTTAGGTGCAGACTTAGGAAGTGTTTCCCCATAGAAAACAATGTAGCTGCGTTAGGAGCTGAACGCTGCTTTTTTGCAGGTGTTAGTTTTTTTTTCAGCTCAAACAGCCCCATTGTTTTCTATGGGGGAATCGTGCACAAGCACGTTTTTGAAGCTGGCCGCGTCCGTAAGCGCCGCTGGTATCGAGAGTTGCAGTGGCGTTAAATATGCTCTACGCTCCCTTTTTTGGAGCCTAACGCAGCCATTCTGTGAACTCTAAATACCAGCGGTATTTAAAAGGTGTGGGTAAAAAAAAGCATGCGTAGCTAACGCACCCCTTTGGCCGCAGAACTCTAAATCTAGCCATTTTGTTGAAAAGAGATTTAAAAAGCATGTGATAAGAGGCAGCCCTCAAAGGCTTAGATAGCATATGAGCCTACCTATGTTTAGTTTAAACTAAGAATACCGAGAGAAAAAAAGCAAATTTGATGATAAAAGCAAATTGGAAAGTTGATTCAAATTCAAATTCCTATCTGAATAATGAAAGTTTAATTTATACTAGACTGTCCCTTTAAATTTCATAATTATGAGCCATTTTTGCATCCAATACGATCACAATCATCACTTTTCATTTTTATTATACATCACTTTTTCCTTATCACTTATGTGAAAAATAACCCATTTAAACTTGTTTTTATTCCATAGTACAATGTGCATGCTTTTCAATGTGTAATGACATACAAAGAGTTCATATTTAGTAGTTTTAAAAGAGGTCATTATAATTATGAAACCGTCTCTGCATTAAGCTATTAAGTCTCTGACAAATGACATACATAACAGCTGCATACAGCAGCAAAACAGCACATGCTTTTACTTAAGATACTAGTTTGTAAAACTAATTAGACATTGAAGAGAGGATTTACTGTCTGAGTCATCTCCTGAGCAACAACCAGCAAACATGGGCAATTTGTAAAACAACATTACTATGATATCTACCATTATAACAATATGTTTCCTACCTAGCGTCCAAAGTACTTGTAAATATGAAGTATTTAAATATAAACCACTAGCTTCTAATTGCAAAATATACCCTGTGCACAGTTGTACTATCTATAGAATGTCATGTGTAATGTACAGATTGATTCTATTACTCAGTAGACGACATTTAAACATAGCTCTAGGTATAGTACGCTGTGCTTTTCATTAGTGCGTGTGATACCGCTGCAATCCCTCTCTGTCACAGTAAGTGAAAGTATAGTACATCATAAATCCGTGGGTCCAGAGTAGATATTATACTGATGTTTGTTATAACGAGAGAGGCAGCTGCAGAATCACTTTTCATTTTGAGCAGAGCACAGCACAAATCCTTTCATTTCCTGTGCAACACTACCATATATGCTATAGGATACATTTACTTTTGTTAAATAGGATTATGATTGTTTCTAGTGTCAGCACGAGAACCAGAAGAAAATTGAGAAAGTAGTCTTCTTGGTTTAATCAAGATGAAGTACTCTTTAACACTTTGCTGTCCAAGACTGAAGCAGCCTATAGAGGGCTATTATGGCAGATGGGAAAATAAGCATCTGTATTCTCTCAACAAAATATATTTATTGTAAACACACAAAGCAGTACACAAAACAGTTGTTGCAATTTTCTATATCAAGTTCTAGAAGAGCTTAAATCACATGGGAAAAATGTATATTTATTTATGCTGTAATATGCATTTGTTTCCATGAATTTGGTAAAGAAAAAAAAACAAAAAAACAA
This sequence comes from Bombina bombina, assembly GCF_027579735.1. NCBI lineage: Eukaryota > Metazoa > Chordata > Amphibia > Anura > Bombinatoridae > Bombina > Bombina bombina. The sequence goes on from NC_069504.1 coordinate 617,726,136, forward strand.
TCTAAGTATGTTATGGTGAGAAAAAAGGCAATGAAAAAATGTCAGTCATAAATAAAATGATCCATAATAGCGAAGTGTGTAGCACATCTGCACATCCAAATACATTAGGTGACATTTTGCCACAGCATACTTCAGTTGCATTTCAGCTTGAGCAAAGGATTCTGGGTAAGGGTGTGTAAATGAGGTTCACAATGCCTCACAATGTTTCTTCTAATACATGTCTAAAACAAGCACACATGCCAAAGTCTTTATTTTCCTGAAGCATGTTAGGATTTTGCCTTCCTGTCCAGTTTTGGATTGAATCAGACATGAGGTCTTTGTTAGTCTCACGTATATATTTATTTGCATACTGTGACATCTGAATCACCAGCACTTTACACTCAACTAAACTGTAATATTACAGTATAAAAAACAGAAGAATAATAAAATAATATATTTCGTATACAGATTGTTTTACATAATGCAGTATTTAATTTATTGTGCATATAGTGTGAAATTTGTATCATGTGTTTTGGGATGGAAAATATTAATGGGTATGTTTTAAATATGCTGCAAAATGTTACTAATTTTGGCATGCAAATCTAATTCTAGGCACCCTGCATGACAACTGGAAGGAGGGGTGGGTGACGCCCCCTGTGGGCCCGCAAAAAATAAGGGATATAGATATATATAGATTAAGAGGGTGGAGATAAGGAGGTTAGATAAGGGGGCATCAACAGGAAGTTGCAGCAGATTAAATTTAGAGTTTGGAGAGAGAGAATCCCTGAAGGGATGGAAATTCAGGAGCTGATTCGGCTGGTTCCGACTCTGGCCGAGGATAGAGGAGCTGAATGGATACAGCAGTGGTTGCTTGGTGGAGAGGAGTGACGTGTGGGAGCTGCTGCAGGACCAGCTGCGGCCTTGAATAGAACAAGGCTTAGTCCGGAGCAGCGAGGGGCTAGGAGGCCCATCCGGGAAACAGCCAGGAGCAGGAGTGGAGGCGGCAGGTCCAGGACTGTGGAGGCATCCAGTGAGCAGACCAGCAGGGGGCGGTTGCGCTTGAGGAGTCAGCAGGGAGGCGTGCGCACGTCAGAGGCGCATATCGATGATGTCAGAGCCAGAGAGACAGGACCAGTTATGGTGGCCGGGAGGCAAAGGCCCACAGCGGTAGTTGCGGCCCAGTCAGGAAAAGGGGCCGGTAGGGTACAGAAGGGCAGGAGCGGTGACGCCGGGAGTGCCTCAGAGGGAGGCCCCCTGGTTCTTAAAGAAGTTAGCATGGTAGATGCTGGGTCCAGAGAAGGCAGGGGGGCCTTAAGAGAAGAAGGTGTAGCCCCTCTGTTAGCAGCAGTAGATGTGCCGGAAGGAGCTGGGGGAGCTGAAGGAGATGAGATAGGGGGGAGTAGGACGGGCCATGGGGGGGAGGAGTAGGACTACAGAGTAGGACCAGTCAGTGGGACAGCAGGACTCTGGGCAGGTTGAGGAACAGGCCTCTAGGAGGGGGAAACCTGAAGGCAGGGGTAGGACTTTGAGGAGCATGGGGGGCTTGATTGAAGGGGTGGTTTTAGACCAGGGCTTTAGCATAGGGAGTAGAAGGGATTCTGGGTGGCCTACAGGCAGTATATGGAACAAGGCAGTTAGAGGCAAGGTGGGAACTAGGGGAGGTGAGTCTCAAGGGGGGGCACATGTTATGGGGCTCTGATGGCCCTGGGGCTTACGGTTGTAGGGACACTGGAGGGGATGAACCCGGTGATACTGATGTTTTGTATTCCCAAACAGGAGGACTGGAGGTGAATGACGGCACCCCTGGTGTTGCTGGGGGTGCTCATGTGATAGTGGCAGTACTGGACACAGATGGCGGTTAACTTTGGGTGAACTCAGCCTACAGCGACTTGGAGGAGGACAGCCCAGGCGAGGGTACATCTGTAGGAGACTTGGCTGTGTTGGTGCAGCTGCTACAGACATTTTCTCCTATGCGGGGTGCAGGGGAAGGGAGGATTGGTGGGGCAGGTACAGGGTCTGGTCAAGGCGGTAGCCAGGTAATGGCAAGGGAGAGAATGTAGTTGTAGAGGGAGGAATCTGACTCCATTGATTCAACAGACGAGGGGTGGCACAGGCAATGCTGGAGCTGAGAGGAGGTCAGGATGGACACGGCCTAGGGAGAGGTCTAGGGCACCTGTGAGGGAGCGGCAGCAGTGGCAGGAGTGTGCATCGCCCACATGAGGGCAGTTAGAGAAGTCTGGGGCCAGGAGCAGACACAGAAGGTCACAATCCTCACTAGTCAGGAGATTGGCACGACAGGACAGTACACAGGCTGGCTGTGAGTCTCACATGACAGAGGCTCGGGCTGGGTCAGCATCAATGAGGACAGCAGAAGGGCAGATCAACTTGCAGTTGGAAGTGAGCATGGTGCCTCCACAACAAGGTGAGGTGTCCATGAATTCAGCTGTTTGCAGTATGGCTGGGAGTGTGAATGGTGAGGGGTTTTCAGGTATGCTAGTTAAAGGGCTGCAGGACCTTCTTCAACTAGCCATTAAGCAATCAGGTACATTGACTAGGGAGACATTGAACCGCAGAGGAAACCGCGTGGGTTCAGCCAGCGGCTGGTGAGGTGGGGGCCTCAAGCAGTTCAGGCCCAGCGAGTGGGGCAGTCGCGGTGGTAGGATCTTCTGAAAAACTTTCAGGACAGGCTGGGGGGAGCCTTAAGGCTTTGGAGCAGGCATTTAGACGTCCATGCTTGTGCACAATAGGGCCTTTGGGGATTCACTTAGCAGCCGAGGTGAAGGAACGCATTAGGAAGTGGGAATATCTAGAGATATTTTCACTGCTACCATTGGATCAGGTATGGGAGGTGAAGGAGGACTCCAAAGGGGATCAGGCAAAAAGAAAAGGAGGAAGAGAGGAAAAAACATTACAGGAAACTGCGTAAAACGTTTGGGAACTGGTCAAAAGCGTTCTGCATAATGGCCAGAAATACCCAGAACAAAGTGCCTCTTTATTTTGCTACCTAGATGAGGTGGCAGGGGCTTATAGAACATATGGGTGGATGGCATGGTGGCACTACAAAGAGCAATTTCATCAGTGTATCGCCATTCGCCCTGAGATGAGATGGGACGACAGGGATATGGGGATCTGGTTTGAGATCATGATGCCTATGAGATTGGGGCAGTCCTTTCGGACCAGCAGAGCAACAGGAAGTGCGGGAAGTAACACTGCTGTTACCATCAGAAAGGGGCTGTGTTTTCAATATAATGAGGGGCAGTGTAAAAATAAAATACAAGCACGAGTGTTCTGTGTGTGGGGGAGCACACCCAGGGGCAAAGTGCTTCAAGCTGGGCAAGGCCCTCAGAAAAGCAGGGGAGGCAGCTGCTCAGAGTGCGGATTCCAGTGAGAATAGGAAAGATGGTCCCTTGGCTAGAGTCATACGGTAGGATGAGGGGTAGAGCTTGGGATGCATAGCTGTTGTTCACTGGTGTCAGCTCGGGCTTTTGGATACCATTTGAGGGTCAGGGTAGTGGGGCCATTTCTGGCAATTTAAGATCAGCAAAGGAGTTTCCAGGGGTGATGTGTGAGAAAATCAAGAAGGAAGTGGAACCAGGGCGCATGGGGGGACCTTTTCAGTCACCTTCTTTACAAGGTTTGCAGATTTCACTGTTTGGGGTAGTCCCCAAAAAATTCCCCTGGCCAATTCTGCATAATCCACTACCTCTCGTATTCAAAAGGTTCGTCAGTGAACGACAGTATAGATCCAGGGTTGACAGCGGTTCGGTATGCCTCTTTCGATAAGGCGGTATCATTGGTGAGGGAGGCGGGGCGAGGGGCGCTGCTAGCAAAAATTGATATCAAATAAGCTTTTAGGCTGTTGCTGGTGCAACCAATTTCACATCATCTCTTGGGATGCTTTTCCGAAGGGGAGTACTTTGTGGACCTATGCTTGCCCATGGGATGTTCCATTTCTTGTTCATACTTCAAAAAGTTTAGTAGCTTTGTGGAATGAGTGGTTCGGAAGAGAGCAAGGGTGGCATCCCTCATTCATTATTTGGATGACTTCCTCTTTGTTGGCCCACCGGGCAATGACATCTGTATGCACCTCATGGCGACTTTCCTGGAGGTAGCGAATTACTTTGGTATATCGGTGACAGCCGACAAAATGGAGGGGCCGGTCATGTCGCTAAGTTTTCTGGGGATCCAGATCGACTCAGTGGCCATGGAGTGCAGTTTACCTGTGGAAAAAGTAGCTGATTTACTTGGGGTACTAGATTGGGTTCCTCCGTAGGTCGAAGGTGAAGTTAAGAGAGCTGCAATCTCTGCTAGGAAAACTCAGTTTTGCATGCCAGGTCATCCCAGTGGGCAGGATTTTTAGTAGGAGATTGTCGTTAGCTACAGCGGGGGTAAAATCGGAGGACCACAGGATCAGGTTGACAAGGGATCTAAAAGATTATTTGAGGGTTTGGGCAAGATTCTTGAGAGATTTTAATTGGAGAATGATGATTCAGCAGGAAATGGTGGTGGGATGATCAACTCTTCACAGATGCATCTGGGGCCTATGGGTTTGGGACTTATCTTCATGGTAAATGGTGCACTGACATGTGGCCCACAGAGTGGGCAGAGTCGGGGTTAACCTGGAACCTGGTTTTCATTGATCTTTTTCCCCTGGTGTTAGCGGTAAAAATCTGGCTGGCCGAACTGGAAAATAAGAGAGTAATACTCCATTCGGAAAACGTAGGGGTAGTGCACGCTCTGAATAGTCTGGCTGCCAATTTGGTCCCTGTGGTTAAGCTCCTCAGAGTGTTTGTTTTAGAGTGCTTGCGCTTTAATGTGTTGTTCAAGGGGGTGTACATCCCCGGTCAGTCCAATATTATAGCAGATGCTTTGTCTCATTCACAGTGGGACCATTTCTGGATGGCAGCACCAGAGGCGGATCAGGAGGGGATGCCATGTCCGAGGGAGCTTTGGTGCTTAGATTCCCAGGATTGGTAGGATTGGTTAAGGGAGCTTTAGCTCAAAGTACATGGAAAGGTTACAAGTTGGTGTGGTATCAGTGGCTGGTGGCCTTGAAAAAATGGTGGGAACTGGCGGAGGGAGGATGAGCTGTGGGTGCTGTTAAAATGGGTGGAAGAATGGTTCGAGTTGGGAGTCAGTGGTTAAAAAACGGATGGCAGCTTTAGCCTTCCTATTTAAATTGTTGGGGCAAAAAGATTTGACAAAGGTGTTTTCAGTTAGGCTGGCAATTAAGAGTGTGTGTATGGGGAAGCAAATGATAGATGGGAGGAGACCCGTAGTCTATTCGGTTTTAGTTGAAATTGTTAGGGAGCTGCCAGGCATTTGCCTGTCAAATTTTGAAGTATTGCTGTTTCAGGCAGCCTTTGTTTTGGCCTTTTTTGGGGCATTTAGGATATCCGAATTAGTGTCACAGAATAGAGTTGGCGTAGGGGGTTTGCAGTTCAGAGATGTGCGAGTCACGGGGAAAGTAATAGAAGTGTGGCTTCTTAAGTCTAAGATGGATAGGTTGGGTACGGGGAAGTTGTTTAAGTTGTATGAGACGGGCAGGGAATTTTGCTCAGTTGGAGTGTTAACAGCCTTCTTGGCAGTTAGGCCTGCAGGTCAGGGTTCACTGTTAATTCATGAGGACGGGTCGGCACTGTCGCGTTACCAATTTGTGTCCATGTTCCCGGAAGGCCCTGGGAGTGGTGGGGTTGCCAGAGTGGGCATTCGGTTTCCACTCATTTCGAATTGGGGCGGCGATGGAAGCGCATGATAGAAGCCTGGGGGAGAGTGTGATAAAACAGATTGGGAGATGGAAGTCTGAGTGCTTTAAAAGGTATGTCCAGCCCATTCCAATTGCTTCGTTTATTTTGGTTTTCTTTGGCAGGTCCCGTGATTTGTTGGATTATCTGGCATTTTTACATTTACTGGGCAAGAAGGGCTGTAGGAGCTACAGGAAAAGGAGTGCAGTTGGGTTGCAACATTTCTGAGGTGAAGTTTAAATGGTTTGGGGTGAGAGGCCAAAAATGGGACCAAATTGAGGGTTTAGTGATGGATTATGCTCAATTGTTCAGTCCGCCTTCCATTTTGGTGGCGCAGGCAGGCGAAACAACTTGGGCTTCATGTCCCAAAAAAGATCTGATTGACAAAATCAAGCGGGACCTTAGTAGATTAAGACAGTTGTTCCCGGGGCTGATAGTGGTTTTGGTCCGAGATTGCACCTCGCTTAAGGTGGAAGGCGGCCTGGAATATTAAGAGCTTAGAGAATTCTAGAAAGAAGGTGAACAGGGGGATCTCAGGTTTTGTGGTCAGGCTGGGAGGGGTTGGCATTCGCAATAGTGAATTTGAAGGGGAATCTGGTATTTATTTATTTTTTAGATGATGGGGTACATCTCAATGCTGTAGGTCTACAGTTGTTTAACTTTAACATCAAAAATGGGAAAAGGCTTTAGCCCTGTTGGGTGAGGCTCAGCGGTAGGCCTTGCCATGGTGGGTGTTTGCTAAGTGTGGGAGGATATAACTGTTAGTGGTACCTCCTGCTTGGAAGAGCGGGAGAGGTGTGGTTTGTTGGGCGTGGTTGGTAGAGCTTGTCGGCACATGGTTTTAAAGCACAATGGGGTTTTATAGTTATGTAAAGTGGTCATTTATTGATTATTTTTGTATTTAAAATCTTAATAAAAGTTGGGTTGTGGCCTTTTCAACCCATCATTTAGTGGTTAAAGTGTCTTATTTATTGGAGCGGGAATGAACACTAGGGGGTCAGCTCAAGACACATATTGTAATGGTGACCACTATTTCTGGAGATTTCACCTTATTTGTTTGGATGTGCAGCTCTGCACAGTTTTAAGAAAAATGTTAAAGGGACATGAAACATACATTTTTATTTCATGATTAACATAGAGAATGTGATTTTAAACAACTTTCCAATTTACTTATATTATCTAATTTGTTTTGTTCTCTTGGTATACTTTGCTGAAAGTAATACCTAGGTAGGCTCAGGAGCTGCTGATTGGTGAATGCACATATACGCCTCATGTTATTGGCTCACCCAATGTGTTCATCTAGCTGTCAGTAGTGCATTGCTGCTTCTTCAACAAAGATAATTAGATAATAGAAGTAAAAAAAGAATATTGTATATAAAATAAACCTTGATGATCACAGTTTCTTGGATATCCTTGTAAACAAAAGGAGATCTACCCATTGGGCTCCATGTACAAAGCAGCGTAAGCTCCTGGGGCCCATAGAGTCATAAGTCTTCTAGTGTACTGTGTATTCACAAGTGGCACATAAGCAATACAATTTATACCCTTAAGTGATTTGACTTATGGATTTTGCTGTTAAAGTGGACCAGATCACATTATATCAAAAGAAACTTTTCCATTGGCTTATAACTCAGGTTTTATCTTATATCATGAGCAAATAAGCCATTGCTGAATAATGGAGACAAAAATATTTGATATACTTCACAAACAAAAGGGTTGTAAATATGTTATACAGGCATACCCGGCTCATACAGCGGGTTAGGGACCAGAGTCCTACTGTAAAGTGAAACGCTGTAAAGGGAGGTATACCTGTACTAGTCAATGCTAATATGGTAACATTAACATGAGTTTAGATATGAGAGTATCACTTTAAATTATTTCTATAAAGAATTCACAACAGTTTCTACAGTTGATTTAAAAATTCCTAAGATTTTCTTTTCTTTATCTTGAAAGCTGAAAATTGCTGGAGGCTTTGACAGCGTATAGTATGATTAGGATGCAAAAGGAAAAGAAAGGCAATTTCTAAACGATTGGTACTGCTTGAACTAGGTTTTAATATGAATCAGATGCAACATAGAAACTATTTCTGTATACTTGATGTTTCTTTCGTTTGCAAATCAAGGCTACCTTGTGTTTGCCCTTTCATAGGTTTGCTCCTTTCACAGACGTAGACTGATGGATGGAGGTTTGTGTTGGGCTGGCACACAACAGCCTCCTTAGCATTATATGAATCATTTATGAGACCTGGGCATTTCATGTTTTTTTTTATTTACGTGTCTGTAAGAAGAAAGGCATAAACCCAGGAGACAGAAACAACTTTTTTCAAAGAAATATGTGTGCATTCTAAATTCTGTGTGTGTGTATTCTCAAAAATCTGTGTTTTTGTATGTTTATAAGTGTGTGTTTTCTCAAAAATCTGTGTGTTTGTATGTGTGTGTATTTCATAGATTTGTGTGTGTGTATTCTCAAACATCTGTATGTTTGTATGTGTGTGTATTCTCAGAGTTGTGTGTGTTTGTATATGTGTATTCTCCCAGAGTTGAGTGTGTTTGTATGTGTGTGTATTCTCATAAATGTGTGTATATTTATTCTGAAAAATCTGTGTTTGTTAGTGTGTTTGTATTTGTGTGTATTTTCATAGATGTGTGTGCATGTGTATTATTTAATAATCTGTGTATGCTTGCATGTGTATGCATTCTTATAGAACTGTGTGTGTGTGTGTTTTCAAATATCTGTATGTGTGTGTCTAATGTTTACATGTGTACAATGTATTCTCAAAAAGCTGTACGTGTATATTCTCATAGAACTGTGTGTGTATTCTCAAAAATTCATGTGTGTGTGTTTGCATGTGTGTGTAATGTCATAAAAATGTGTGTTTGTGTGTATTCTCAAAAATCTGTGTGTGTGTTTGCATGTGTATTCTCAAAGTTCTTTATGTTCTTGTGAGTGTTTGCTTTATTGTATTCTCAAACAGCGTGTGTTTACTTTCATCGAACTGTGTTTGTGTGGGTTGCGTGAATTAATTCTGCATTATCCTCATTATTGTTCATCAACATTTAATTTATTGTCTGAGATATATATATATATATATATATATATATATATATATTGAATTATATGTTATATGCATTATATGGTAAGCTGTTTTATTTGCAAGCTGCTTTATTTGACAAACCTTTAGATAAAGCATTGTAAAAAGAAGAAAACAAACTACAGATATAGGGGCCAAATTATCAAAGTGCAAGCGTTATGCATGGTGGCAAAAGACAAACATTGCTACCCACAATAAAATTTGGTGGATGTTCCATCATGCTGTGGGGCTCTGTGGCCAGTGCCGGTACTAGGAATCTTGTTTTTGTTAAGGGGACACTGAACCCACATTTTTTCTTCTGTGATTCAGATAGAGCATGCAATTATAAGCAACTTTCTAATTTACTCCTATTATCAAATGTTCTTCATTCTATTGGTATGTTTATTTGAAAAGCAAGAATGTAAGTTTAGATGCCGGCCCATTTTTAGTGAACAACCTGGGTTGTCCTTGCTGATTGGACAGCACCAATAAACAAGAGCTGGCCATGGTTCTGAACCAAAAAAATTGGTGGCTCCTTAGCTTAGATGCCTTCTTTTTCAAATAAAGATAGCAAGAGAATAAAGAAAAAAATGATAAAAGAAGTAAATTAGAAAGTTGCATGTTCTATCTGAATCATGAAAAAAAAATTTTTAGGTTCAGTGACCCTTTAAAGTTGAGGGTCGCATGGATTCCACTCAATATCAGCAGATTCTTGAGAATAATGTTGAGGAATCAGTCACAAATTTGAAGTTACACCGGGGCTGGATATTTATACAAGACAACGACCCAAAACACTGCTCAAAATCTACTCTGGCATTTATGCAGAGGAACAAGTACAATGTTCACGAATGGCCATCCCAGTCCCCAGACCTGAATCACTGAATATCTGTGGGGTGATTTTAAGTGGGTCGTCCATGCTCGACAACCATCAAACCTAACTGAACTGGAGATGTTGTGCAAGGAGGAATGGTCCAAAATACCTTCATCCAGAATCCAGACACTCATTACAAGCTATAGGAAGCATCTAGAGGCATCTAGAGGCTGTTATTTCTGCTAAAGGAGGCTCTACTAAATATTGATGCAATATTTCTGTTGGGGTGCCCAAATTTATTCAATGGGATCTTTCTACCTTGTCTTCACCGAATGAAGGTTCCTTTAAATGACGTCATCCAAGATGGTGTCCCTCAAATTCTGATTAGCTGATAGGATTCTATCAGCCAATCGGAATTAAGGTAGGGAAAATCTGATTGGCTGATTGAATCAGCCAATCAGATTGAGCTCGCATTCTATTGGCTGTTCTGATCGGATTGAACTTGAATCTGATTGGCTGATTCCATCAGCCAATCAGATTTTTCCTACCTTAATTCCGATTGGCTGATAGAATCCTATCAGCCAATCGGAATTTGAGGGATGCCATCTTGGATGACGTCATTTAAAGGAACCTTCATTCGGATTTAGGACGTCGGAAGAAGAGGATGGATCCGCGCTCGAGGTCTTCAAGATGGAGCCGCTCGTCATCAGATGAAGATAGAAGATGCCGCTTGGATCAAGATGGTTGCCGGTCCGGATCTCCTCTTCTGCCCAGATAGGATGAAGACTTTGGAGCCTCTTCTGGACTTCTTCTTGCCGCTTGATAGAAAACTTCAGCCGGATGATGGATCTCCAGCCCCCGCTTGGGCTTGGATGAAGACTTCGGAGCCTGGAACGATCGGTGATACCTGGCATGGTGAAGACAAGGTAGGAAGATCTTCAGGGGTTTATTTAAGGGGGGTTTGGGTTAGATTAGGGGTATGTGGGTGGTGGGTTGTAATGTTGGGGGGGGGTATTGTATGTTTTTTTTTACAGGCAAAAGAGCTGAATTCTTTGGGGCATGCCCCTCAAAAGGCCTTTTTAAGGGCTGGTAAGGTAAAAGAGCTTTTCTATTTTAATTTTAGAATAGGGTAGGGCATTTTTTTATTTTGGGGGGCTTTGTTATTTTATTAGGGGGCTTAGAGTAGGTGTAATTAGCTTAAAATTGTTGTAATATTTTTATTATGTTTGTAATAAAAAAAATTATTTTTTGTAATTTAGCTTTTTTTATTTTTTGTACTTTAGTTAGTTTATTTAATTGTATTTATTTGTAGGTATTTCATGTAATTAATTTATTGATAGTGTAGTGTTAGATTTAATTGTAGGTATTTTATTTAATTAATTTATTGATAGTGTAGTGTTAGGTTTAATTGTAACTTAGGTTAGGATTTATTTTACAGGTAATTTTGTAATTGTTTTAACTAGGTAGCTATTAAATAGTTATTAACTATTTAATAGCTATTGTACCTGGTTAAAATAAATACAAAGTTGCCTGTAAAATAAATATTAATCCTAAAATAGCTACAATATAATTATTATTTATATTGTAGCTATATTAGGGTTTATTTTACAGGTAAGTATTTAGCTTTAAATAGGAATAAGTTATTTAATAAGAGTTAATTTATTCATTAGATTTAAATTATATTTAACTTAGGGGGTGTTAGTGTTAAGGTTAGACTTAGCTTTAGGGGTTAATACATTTATTAGAGTAGCGGTGAGGTCCGGTCGGCAGATTAGGTGTTAATACTTGAAGTTAGGTGTCAGCGATGTTAGGGAGGGCAGATTAGGGGTTAATACTATTTATTTTAGGGTTAGTGAGGCGGATTAGGGGTTAATACATTTATTATAGTAGCGGTGAGGTCCGGTCGGCAGATTAAGGGTTAATTATTGTAGGTAGCTGGCGGCGACGTTATGGGGGGCAGATTAGGGGTTAATAAATATAATATAGGGGTCAGCGGTGTTAGGGGCAGCAGATTAGGGGTACATAGGTATAATGTAGGTTGCGGCGGTGTACGGAGCGGCAGATTAGGGGTTAAAAAAAAATATGCAGGGGTCAGCGATAGCGGGGGCGGCAGATTAGGGGTTAATAAGTGTAAGGTTAGGGGTGTTTAGACTCGGGGTACATGTTAGGGTGTTAGGTGCAGACTTAGGAAGTGTTTCCCCATAGGAAACAATGGGGCTGCGTTAGGAGCTGAATGCTGCTTTTTTGCAGGTGTTAGGTTTTTTTTCAGCTCAAACTGCCCCATTGTTTTCTATGGGGGAATCATGCACGAGCACGTTTTTGAAGCTGGCCGCGTCCGTAAGCACCGCTGGTATTGAGAGTTGCAATGGCGGTAAATATGCTCTACGCACCCTTTTTGGAGCCTAACGCAGCCCTTCTGTGCAGCGGTATTTAAAAGGTGCGGGAGAAAAAAAGCCAGCGTTAGCTACGCGGGTCCTTACCGACAAAACTTTAAATCTAGCCGCATGTTTTGAGTGCTGTAATCCCTTGCTTAAAGGGACACTGAACCCGAATTTTTTCTTTTGTGATTCAGATAGAGCATGAAATTGTAAGTAACTTTATAATTTACTCCTATTATCAAATTTTCTTCATTCTCTTGGTATCTTTATTTGAAATGCAAGAATGTAAGTTTAGATGCCGGGCCATTTTTGGTGAACAACCTGGGTTGTTCTTGCTGATTGGTAGATAAATTCATCCACCAATAAAAAAGTGCTGGCCACAGTTCTGAATAAAAAAAAAGCTTAGATGCCTTCTTTTTCAAATAAAGATAGCAAGAGAACGAAGAAAAATTGATAATAGGAGTAAATTAGAAAGTTGCTTAAAATTTCATGTTCTATCTGAATCACAGAAGAAAAAATTTGGGTTCAGTGTCCCTTTAACTGATCTTTAAAATATAAGACCAGGCTCCCTTTTGACAAATATAGATTACATTTTAATTTGAGGGTCTGCACCATACCCCATTCTTTAATAAATAATAAAACTGAGCTTAACTGCTCTTTTTTTTAGAGGTATTCTGACTCATTTATTGTTCTAATATCCTTAATATTTTTGGTATGGAAATTTAGGTGCATTTAGTAAGAATACTCTCCCTTTACTTATATTAATAGTTTCCATTTTTTAAGGAGCAAGGGAGGATTCCCATAGTCTCCATTCATATATTGGGATAGAGTTTTTTAAGTGCCGAATTGGTATATAAATACACTTATTCCTTTAAAGGGATATTTGTGTATAATTTATAGTTGTATCACTCTGGATTTTGTGAGGGCCCACTGTCTGGGAAATTAGCGTTTGGTGGTCTCTGCATCTTTTTCATTCATTTTTCTCTCCTTCTTAAGACATTAAAGGGACACTGAACCCAAATTTTTTCTTTTGTGATTCAGATAGAGTATGCAATTTTATGCAACTTTCTAATTTACTCCTATTATCAATTTTTCTTTGTTCTCTTGCAATGATACTATCTATACATTTATAAGATGAAAAGCTTTCGTAAGAATGTCTTCCTTTTTCAAGTCTGAAGCAATACTGATGGAATTTACAGATCTAGGGCACGATCCGATATACAGCGTTGTTTCTTCGGCATAAGTGAAGGAACCCGTGCCGTCCGTAATTTCACCTCGCACATCGGCGTATTACATATACCCCGCCGGCAGTTCCTAAAGTGCCGTAAGTCAGATAAACTAGCGATGTCCAGAAATTAGCGGAACTACAAATTTCTGGAGTCATCCTATCTGGGCAGAAGAGGACATCCGGACCGGCAGAAGGCTTCATCCAAGCAGCATCTTCTGTCTTCTTCCATCCGACGAGGAGCGGCTCCATCTTGAAGACATCAGGCGCGGAGCATCCTTCCAGCACGACGGACTAATGATGAATGACGGTTCCTTTAAATGACGTCATCCAAGATGGCGTCCCTCGAATTCTGATTGGCTGATAGGATTCTATCAGCCAATTGGAATTAAGGTAGGAAAAATTTGATTGGTTGATTTAATCAGCCAATCGTATTGAAGTTCAATCCTATTGGCTGATTAAATCAACCAATCAGATTTTTCCTACCTTACATTCTATTGGCTGATCCAATCAGCCAATCGGATTGAACTTCAATCTGATTGGCTGATTAAATCAACCAATCAGATTTTTCCTACCTTAATTCCGATTGGCTGATAGAATCCTATCAGCCAATCGAAATTCGAGGGATGCCATCTTGGATGATGTCATTTAAAGGAACCGTCATTCGTCGAGTAGTCGTCGTGCTGGAAGGATGCTCCACACTGGATGTGTTCAAGATGGAGCCGCTCCTCGTCGGATGGAAGAAGATAGAAGATGCCGCTTGGATAAAGCCTTCTGCCGGTCCGGATGTCCTCTTCTGCCCCATCGGATGAAGACTTCTGCCCGGATCGGATGACCACTGGTGCCCGGCTGGGTGATGACGGCTCAAGGTAGGGTGATCTTCCATGGGGTAGTGTTAGGTTTTATAAAGGGGGGATTGGGTGGGTTTTAGAGTAGGGGTGTGTGGGTGGTGGGTTGTAATGTTGGGGGAAGTATTGTCTTTTTTTTACAGGTAAAAGAGCTGATTACTTTGGGGCAATGCCCCGCAAAAAGCCCTTTTAAGGGCTATTTGTAATTTAGTATAGGGTAGGGCATTTTATTATTTTGGGGTGCTTTTTTATTTTATTATGGGGCTTAGATTAGGTTAATTAGTTTAAACTTCTCGTAATTTTTTTTTTAATGTAATTTAGTGTGGGGGGGTTTGTACTATAGTTTATTTAATTTAATTGTATTTTATTTTAGCTAATTAATTTAATTTATTTATTGATAGTGTAGTGTTAGGTGTATTTGTAACTTAGGTTAGGATTTATTTTACAGGTAATTTTGTAATTATTTTAACTAGGTAGCTACTAAATAGTTATTAACTATTTAATAGCTATTGTACCTAGTTAAAATAAATAAAAAGTTGCCTGTAAAATAAAAATAAATCCTAAAATAGCTACAATGTAATTATTAATTATATTGTAGCTATCTTAGGGTTTATTTTATAGGTAAGTATTTAGATTTAAATAGGAATAATTTAGTTAATAATAGTAATATTATTTAGATTTATTTAAATAATAATTAAGTTAGGGGGTGTTAGGGTTAGACTTAGGTTTAGGGGTTAATAAATTTAATATAGTGGCGGCGATGTTGGGGGCGGGAGATTAGGGGTTAATATATTTAATGTACGTGGCGGCGGTGTAGGGGGGTCAGATTAGGGGTTAATAAATTTAATGTAGGTGGCGGCGGTGTAGGGGGGTCAGATTAGGGGTTAATAAATTTAATGTAGGTGGCAGCGGGGTCTGGGAGCAGCGGTTTAGGGGTTAATACATATAATGTAGGTGGCGGTGGGCTCTGGGAGTGGCTGTTTATGGGGTTAATAGACTTTATTAGTTATTGCGGTGGGGGATTGTGGTTGACAGGTAGATAGACATTGCGCATGCGTTAGGTGTTAGGTTTTTTTTTGAAGGCATTTTAGGGAGTTACGGTGCTCCCATACTCAGCGCAAGGCCTGCTATGGCTGCATTTTATGGCAAGGTGAAAATGGAGTAAGATTTCTCAATTTTTGCCACGTAAGGCCTTGCGCTGAATATTGGATACCGACTTACGATGCAGTCCCATGTTAGCCTATGGGAGTAAATATTGCGGGCAACGGGTGAAATATACGGGCGTAACTTGTATGCTACGCTGTATATGTGATACCAAAACAGTGCAAAAACCGGCGTTGCAGACTTTTGCGTGCGACGCTGCATATCGGATCGGGCCCTATATCTTAAAACAAAGGCTAAATAGACAGAAAGTGTTACAGAATCTGAATACAGGGGGAGGAGGGGTCGTAAAAATCATGATGGGGGTTTAGGAGACAAGCAGACAGTGTCAATTAAAGATAACAGGCAGGGGAAATATATGGTTACACACAAAGAATATACTGACATAAAGTTATATATCAATATGAATAAAGATAGGAAATTAGGTATACAGGGGAATATAAGATAGTCGAGAAAGAGAAAAAAAAAAGAAAAAAAAAGGGGAATAATAATGACAAAAGTGTGGACATAGGCTTACCTGTGTACCTATGCATAGAGAGTGTGGAATATACAATGTAATTTACTAGAGTATAAGAAAGTACATTACAAAAAAAAATTGATAATGGGTCAAGAAACAAGAGTCCACATTTAGTCCAGAATTTAGCAAGTTGAAGTGCATTATCATTTTAATTTCAAAGATTTTTCTTTCCATGGTGTTTTTGAAGTTGCCTCTGAGAATCTTGATTTTGAGGTTTTGGATGGACTGGTCAGGTTGGGTGAAATGTTGACCAACAGGGGTACAGTATTTTGTTTCACAGTGGTTTTTGATTGAGTGTCTGTGTACGTTCATCCGAAGGTGCAGTTTTTGGCTTGTTTCCCACTTCACATGCAGTACAATGTATCATGTATACCACATTTGCAAATATACATGAATATGCCCCTTTAATGTTATAGGATTTACTCTTGTGATTAGCTGTGCTGCTTTCACAAATTTGTTGACATATTTTTCAGAGAGCTTTTGTTGCAGCACTTGGTTCCATTCTGGGTGTTCTTTTTATCAAGGGGTAGCTTTCTGTGGACCAGTTTCTGTTTTAAGTTGGGTGGTTGTCTGAGTGCCAGGATAGGGGGTTTTGGAAATATTTTTTTTTGAGTGTGGGGTTCTCTAAGAGTAGTGGCTGTAAGTTTTGTGTTTTTTTTTAATTTTTTTATTCCTTCTTCAGCAGGGTTATATTTGACAACTAGTGGGATACGCAATATGTTTTTCTTCTCCCTATATTGTAGCAAGTGTTCATGTGGGATATTAAGGGCAGAGTTATTTTGTTTGTTTATAACCCTTGTTTTGTAACCTTTTTTTCTCTGAATGATTGGGAAAGTGTGATGAGGTGTTTGTCACGGTCCTTGGTGTTTGAGCAAATTCTGTGATATCTGGTGGCCTGACTGTAGATTCTGGATTTTTTTATGTGATTAGGGTGGGAGCTGGAGAGGTAGCTGCATCTATCTGTTGGTTTCCTGTATACAGATGAGTGCAATTTGCCATTTGTGATGGATATTGTTGTATCCAGGAAGCTGACACAGTCTCTAGAAAAGTCCATTTAAGCTTGATTGATGCATGAAATAGATTAAATGGTTTATGAAAATGTTCTAGGTTTTTTTTTCTCCTTCTGTCCATATGATGAAAATATCATCTATGTAGCAAACGTATTTGAAGGTTTTGTGAGGGTGAGTAGCTAGGAATCTCTAAATCAGCCATGAAGAGTTTTGCATACTGTGGTGCCATTTTAGTGCCCATGGCTGTTCTCATGGTTTGTAAATAGATGGAGTTATTGAAGATGAAATAATTGTGGGTGAGTATAAATTCTGTAAGTTTACAGACTATAGAAGCACTATATGTCTTGTTAGAGCTGTCTGAGGAAAGTTTAAGCATGCATCAATATCATCTTTATGTGGAATATTGCTGTACAGGGATTCCACATCCATTGTCACAAGTTGTCAAGGGTTCAGGAGTTCTGATTCCTCTGCCCTTAATGCAGTACAAACTACTGGGTTACTGTTCATTTTAATTCCTTCAATCAATTACCAACTTCAGCAACCTTTAAAAATCAGACACACCCTAGATCCTCTGCTTAGTATTGTTTCATAGTGCCTACCAGCAATTACTGAGAATCTGAGCTCTGTCCTATTGAAAAGTTAATACTTTGCACGAGCACGTCAAAACAGCGCTTGTGTTTTTTGTGCGGTATGGAGCTTAAAAGCACCCTATCGCACGCACAAGCCGGCTGTTTGAAAACTTGTAATATCAGCGCTATGGAGGGTGAAAAAACGCAACTTTTTTGTGTTCGTTTCGCACCCTCTATAGCACCAAACTTGTAATCTAGGTGATAGAAAATAATGCAATTGTTTATAAGTTGAATATTTCTATATATATTTTATACTGTTAATATAAAGTATATATATATATATATATATATATAATATATATAGAAAATTGTATACAGGTATAGGTAATATGGAAATATATATTTACAATAATAATTACATTGTCTGTATGTGAAGAACTTTGTAATGTGAACTATTCATAACCTATGTCGGGTTAGCACAGAAGCTATAGGTGTTAGGTTTTTTTCTTCTGCGCTCTTCCTTGCGCTCTTCCTTGACTTCTTCCTTGTCTTCTATGGGGAGCTAACTGGGTTGTGATATATGGTTAACCTGCAAACACAATCACTATAGTAGATATTGATTATGTCAGCTTTGTTCATGATGTCTTTGTGAGTAACCATGGAAACCTGCTGAAGCTGGCCTTAATACAGTATTTGTATTGATCATGTTCATCTTCAGTCATATTTACCTGTGACAGCTCAGGCTGACTATCAGTGCATGCCAGGAAGTAGAGGGGACAGCTTTGAGCTTGTTGGAAACTGTTGTCCTATGTTATGACACTGTAGAGTTAGTTTCCACAAAGTAGTACTATTCATATATTCAGGTCCTTCTGGTTAACATAGTTACTCATGATAACTTTGACTTGCTATTTTCAAATCTATTCCCTTAGTGGCTCACTCCACTCCACCACCACACTGCACTGCACATACTTCTCTTCCAATAAGTGTATGCTCTTATACCCATGTAAAAATAAGTACATCATAAAGCAAATTTAAGATTATTTTTAAACATTTTACTTTTTTAATTGTTGATAACGTTGTATTCAACTTCAAGATATTTTTAATTTATTTTATTGCCTGTCCCCTACAAACCAGCAATGCATCTGTCATATTGCCAATCAAGTTACGCTGTGGTGAAGAATTATTATTTAAAATCAGATGAAGGACTTTTTTTAAACCTGAATTATCTGTGTCTAAGTTCTGCTTATTTTGCTATTCTTACTGCAGATTTATTTCATAAACCTTATGGACATATCTGAAGAAATATTTAGGTATATCTATTTATAAATACAAGAATATATTCTGCTATGATAAGAACATTGGAATGTGGAATATTTACTGTAAATACACAGCATAACAAAGTATTACATATAAATATGCTTATATTTTATATATACTGTATATATATGTGTGTGTGTGTACATATTTATTTATTCATTTATATGTGTATATATGTCTGTAAATAAATACATCTATACTATAATCATATTTGTAATGCGTCCGTCGCCAGTTGCGCACCCATCCTCAAAAGAATGTTGGCTGCCAAAATAATTCACCTGGATGCAGCAAAGCTGCATCCCGTTGGATTACAAAAATGGCACCAGGATGCAGCAAAGGCAAACTGAATATTACTTTAAAAAAAAAACCTAACCGCCCCCAATAAGTATTTAAAAAAAAAAAAAGCCTGTACGAAGTATTAAGAAAAAAAACAACGACATAATAAAATTATTAATCCCATATCCGCCAACCTCACCATTGCAAACTGCCTAATACATCTATTAACCCCTAATCCACCATTCCCCCACATTGCAAATTAAATAATTAATTTATTAACCCCTAAACCGCCATCCACCACCAAAGCAATAAACTTAATTAATTATTTTTTATTTTTATTTATCACATAGCAATAAATTATATTTAGAGATATACATTTACTAAGGCAAATAGAGCATCACGCAGGACCTCTAGGACAAAAACAGGAACATTAAATATTAGTAGAGTCACAATTCTCTATTATTGCTATTGCAGTTTACAATTTATTAACCCTTTAAGGACACAGCTTTCAGTTTGCTCAATTCTTTTATGACGGAAAAATTCCGTCATATGTCCTTAAGAGGTTAAAGGGAGAAGAAAAGGAGAGGGGAGAAAAAAAAGAGGAAGGGGGGAAAGGGTCTCCGCTGCCATCCACTCTCCCCACCTCGCCCATCCCCTATCTCTCAATTTCACCTCCAGAGTTATCCAGCCATATGTTGGGTAAATGGCAAGCAAGCACTTGCAATTAGACGTATATAGATTCCCTATATGATTTAACTAGGGTAATTTGAGTTGAAATCGGAAGAGATAAAATAAGCATTTTCCACTGTTTAAAAAATAATGCTATTCTGAGATCAGTTGAATTTTGTAAATTACACTGTTCGAGCAAACAATGAGAGACTACAGCACTCTTAAGTTTGCTCAAGGTGGGTGCTGATTTGGCCTTCCATGATCTCAAAATTAGATTGAGGCCAAGGAATATAATTGTATTAATTAATTTGGAGTTTCGCAGAGATCCATGAGACTTGACCAAAAAGAAAATTTCCATCGGCTGAGTGTAATAAACTAATTTCAAAATTGTATTCATCCAATACATTACCTTGGTCCAAAACTGTTAAATCTTTGGGCAAGCCCAAAAACAATGTAAAAGATCTGCAGTAGAGGAAGTACATCTAGGACATAGCTTACTAGTCTTATATCAGCTAGCTAATCTTGCCGGAGTCAAATATGTCATTAAAGTTATTTTAATTTGCGCTTCTCTCCATGTAGTTAGAACCTTTGAAAAAGCCGAAACGCTATCGGCGAAACATGTTAGGGAAGGGTAGTTGTTAATACCCTGTTGTCTCTTTTAATGGCATAGCTAACACAAAATTTACCTAGTTAGTGGCAACTTGAACTTGACTTTAAATCTTTAACAATATTGATATATCTGTTTAGTAGTAAAATCAAAGAGCGTGCTATATTTGAATCGCACATTAGCTACAACCGTTAACCGCTGCACCAGACCGCCATCATATATACTAAAACAATTATACTCTTAGAACTCAAAACTATAGCGGTAAACCGAGGCGCAAGTGTTAACGGCACAGTACCTGATTGTCAACACAAAAATTATATTTTTCTAAAAAATCTGTTGGTAACCTTAGAAGATCATAGAAGGCAGACGTTAATAATAACAGTGTCAAAGCTCTGTTGGAACAACATAAGTCTTTTAAAGATATATCTGAAATACTATACAAACTGAGCAACCAGTATACCATTATGATTGCTTAAGTAACTAAAAACGAAAGACCTCTTTTTCCTAAAAAAACTTGTGTATACAACAGCAACTAATAAGTATTATACTAGCATCAAACTAAAGATATGTGTTGTTACTGACTGCATACAAGATATGCTCACAATATAGTTATATCTAAATTTAGAAGTCACGCTGCATATACAGTACATGCAGCACAAGAAAGCAGTCAAATACTGAGTTTAAAATAAAATAAAAAAACATTATACTGCCTTAATACAGATTGTTTGAAATATCACATCCTTAGTTTTTTATTACATATAGATGACAATCCTATTTTATAGTAGCGCATCAACTATAGACAAGTATAAGCTCTAAGTACTCAAGTAAATCTCCTAAGTGGTAAAATACTAACACCACTCACAACTGAATAACACAAACTAGAAATCTACAAATACAAGTTGTGCCACAAGTACACCAAGCACTTTTACATACCATATACCAAAAATAAAAAATTAAAAATAACTAAAAACTATGTTGCACTAATTATCCAAGTACAGAATATAGATCCAAATTAAGAACAAAAGGTTCTTAATTGTCCAAGTTCTAAATACTTATCAAAACTGAAAAAATATCTAAAGTGATTCTGCCATCCCATTGAAGGATAGAATGGAACAGTGAATAACAAATTCATATTAATAACAAATGTAATAATATAATTGTCAATAATAGAAACACCAATAGTGAATAAAATCTGTACTTAGAATCCATCACTATTAGAGATCTAGCAACTAAATGAACGGTATGAATTATCTCTATACAGAGACTACTCTATCTTAATAGTGTAAAACAATAAACACATATTTAGATATTTATTAACTGTGCATTATACAGACAAAAATTATATAGTTATCTTTCTCACAAGGTCACCTACTGTGATACACTATCAATGGTATGTGGGGATTTTGAATATCTAAGTGGTATATAATATTAAAGGATACTTACCTACTTGTTATTTGACAAATAGATAGTACTAACTAGAGAGATACTTTTACTCCAGAAGAATATTTCAAGTTCAAGGGAATTTACTTAACCAATATCTTAAGCCACTTTCATTATAAGCAAAGTTGCTATGTGTTTTTAAAGTACACACATTTACACAGTACACATTTTTTAATGAATGTTAAATTAATAAAAGTTATGTTTTAATTTTTTCTCTCAACCCGTGACCTGCAGTGGTTGTTTAAGGTTCTCACGAGTCTATAATGATATTTATAAGGAACAGAAGTGCTACCTAAGTGCATTCTTTTAGTCTCTATCCTCTGTGGTAGAGACTATATTCGTGACTAGTATTGTTTCATGCACAAGCACTCAAGCTCACTGGGTATATAGACATACACCCGTAAAACAAATAACAGGAATTTAACAAATACACACAGGTATATGAAATTCAGGTACACAAATTGTACTCCATTAGTAATTAACCTGAATATACTGTGTATAGATTCAATCATAAAAAATAGAGCGTTCCTTCTCCATTAGTGTAGTGCTTTTGCTATTTTGTACTAAATTTAGAACCCAACTTTACTCTATAATTTTTAAAAGTATCTGTAATAACCTGACTATCTATCTCTGGAAAGAATTTGATCCTTTTCGAAACTACATATTCTATTTGTTCTGCAGCAGGCCTTTGATTGAGGAGAGAGTAAAGAGGTGCAATGGAACATAAACCTGTTTGATAGACATTGATCTCATTTTGTAAGTCTTGAAGTGACTGACCAATCCAAGCCATATCTTTGTTTTAATTCAGACAGGAAATGTCTTACCTGTAAATAGGCATAGAAATCTCTATATGAAAGTCTAAATTGATTGCATAGTTCGGAAAAGGCTAACGGTGCCAGCTCTGAATCTAGTATTTGAGTAATATATTCCAGACCTTTAGCAGACCACTGCCTAAAAACCCCGCCTGTCAGACCTGGGGAAAAAGTAGGATTACCTATGATAGGTAAACATGTGGAGAACAGCTAAACTGTAGAATTGCATGTTAGGGAGGGCAAGACCTGCAGCTACTTTATTATTCATGAGATAAGACAACTTGATACATGCTTTTGCACCTTTCCAAAGAAATTTAGAGCAAGCTTTATTATATTTGGTTATATCACCTTTATGGATAGGAATCGGAATGTTCTGAATAAACTAACTTTGGAAAGAGCATTGTTTTTATGAGCATGACCCTGTCAGATAGAGAATTCGGAAGATTTACCCAATCTTCCATCTTTTTCTTACACTCTGTGAAACAGTTACGAAAATTCAAATTCTACCATTCATCTGGATTCGGACTTAATATAATACCGAGATACGTTATCTGCGGGTTTCATTAAATGGGTGTTTAAAACTAAAATCTTTTTTATTTAGCCATAAGAGTTCAGATTTGGCTAAGTTAATTTTATACCCTGAAATTAGCTCAAATGTTTTAATCATGTCCAACAGAAGGGGGAGATTCTTCTTTATATTACTTAAAAATAGAAGTATATCGTCTGCATACATTAATAATACTAGTTTATGCTCCCCTATATGAATTCCGTCCAGCTGTTGACGAAGCAAAATCGCCAGAGGTTCTAATGATATGTTAAATAACAATGGGGAAAGAGACAGCCTTGTCGGGTCCCCCTTTGTAAAACAAAACGTTGTAAGATCTCACCATTAATAAGTAACGTAGAAGTCGGTGCACAGTATATTAGACGTATAAATTGATTCAGATGTCCAGTCAAGCCAAACCGCTCTAGAGAAAAAAATAAATTATTCCATGAAATACGGTCAAATGCTTTTTCTGCGTCAACTGTTAATAGGGCTAAGTCTACTGTGTCTCTGTGTCTCGATGATCTAAATTTGTTCCAAAAATAATCTAACAGAGTCAGTACCTTGCGCATATTCTTAGCTGGGTCCCTCCCTGACATAAAGCCTGATTGATTTTCATGGATTATTAAACCGATATGGGGTTTTAATCTATTTGCTAAAATGGACAATAATAGCTTATAGTCAGTATTTAGTACAGATATGGGTTTATAGGAAGTTGGGAGTTCCGGATCTTTATTTTTTTAGGAATTAAAGATATATTGGCAGCAGCAAAATATGGGGAACACTTTTTATTCTCAATAAAGTAATAATTAAACAGATTCTCAAGAGATGTAACAATTTGAGCTTGAAGGATCCTTTAGCATTCGAAAGGGAGACAATCTGGGCCAGCAGCCTTATTAGTTTTAGCTATCCTGATTACTGCCAAAATCTCATCTGCAGAAATAGGAGTATTAATCTAGAACAACATTTCTGAAGGGATTTTAGGAACTTTAATTTTTCCCCAAAAAGCTTTAGCTTTATCTACATCCTGTTCCTCAGATCTATACAATTCTTTAAAATAATAAAGTAAAAAATTCTGCTAATATCGGTATTGTTGGTAAATCTATCAGTATCAGTTCTAATGGCCGCTATGCTGTTTCTATTGGCTGCTTTCATTAACCTAGCCATAAATTTAGCTGACCTACCAAAAAGTCATTTTTTGTCTGATAAATATATCTCGAGCTGTCTTGGCATCTACATATTTCTGCCAATTACTGTTAGCGCGATCCCCTAGATAAGCTCTGTAGGCATTTTTAACTTGTCTGGACATCTGCATCTCCTGTTGTCTAAGTCTTCTTTTGAGCCTATATAAATATGCCTTAATCTTCCCTCTCAATACAGCTTTAGCTGCTTCCCAAAATATTTCAGTTCTGTCTATATATGAACTATTATAAATGACATATTCTCTCCATTGGTCATTCAACCACTTTTGAAAATTAATATTGTTAAGCAAATACTTAGGGAAAAAAATGGACTGGTTATTAGGTGAATGTAACCGTGATGAATTAAGTGTTAAAGTAATCATAGCATTTTCCTAAATAGTTAGGTTTCCAATATCCGCTTTCCACTCCAAGCCAATCAAAGGCTCTGCTATCAGAAATAAGTCTATCCTAGACAAGGATTGATGTCCTTTTGACATACATGTATAGGACCTCAAGTCTGGGTTCTGCAAACGCCAAATATCTATTAGCCCTAAATGTGAGCAAAAATTCTGCAAAATATGCCCTTTCCTATCCCGTATGTGCAAC
The DNA here is from genome assembly GCF_027579735.1 of Bombina bombina. NCBI lineage: Eukaryota > Metazoa > Chordata > Amphibia > Anura > Bombinatoridae > Bombina > Bombina bombina. Next base: position 617,750,900 of record NC_069504.1, read on the forward strand.
ATGGTTTTATTAACTCTATCAAGCATAGGTTTTGCAATTAAATTAAAGTCACCAGCTACTATGAGATTTTGCCCTATATATTTATGTAAGAGTAAAGTCATCTTATTCCAAAAATCCTTATCAATTTTATTGGGACCATATATATTACAGAGCACAAATCGTGTTTTATTATTGAGCATCTGTATTATTTGGAAACTACCTTCTTGGTCTATAATAGAGGCTTCTATTTTATAATCTAAGGTTTTGTTAAAAAGAATTGCCACTCCTCTCTGACACACGTTATAAGGGGCAGCTACAACTTCTCCCACCCAGTTAGTCTTGAGTTTAGGAATTTCAGATGCTTTTAAATGTGTCTGCTGTATAAAAGCTATGTCATGTTTCAATTTGGCAAGATGTTTAATTATAGATTTTCTCTTTATTGGGAAAGTTATGCATCCTACATTCCAAGATGCTATTTTAAAAGTAACTACCATTAGCCTTAATTAATAGTAAGCCTGTAAGTTCCAATCTATGGAGCAGCAGGGAGAGAAAGGAGACAGCGAGGAAAAAGGGGGAGAGCGGAGAAGAAGAGAGGAGAAAAAAAAACAAAAAACCCCAAACACATCCTTATGTATTCAACCTTTATACTTATATGGTATAATTTAAACCACATTTAAAATTAAATCTATAGCTAGTCTGCATAAAATAGAAAAGGGGCATAAAAGGGAGAAAAAAAAGGGGGGGGGGATTTTCCACAAAACACACTTCCACACAAAGCTGTAAGAAAAATAAATAAAAAAACTAAATGCCAGTTTTGTGTGTCAAATCTAAAGGTCAATTGAAAGTTTAAAATAAACTACATTCTTAATTTTAAAGATGCTATACCATACAAGAGATCCTAAGGGGCGGGTTATCATCAAGATATTCCCATCTCTTTACATAAAGAGATTGCTTCTTTGGTATTATTAAGCGTGTATGATATTCCTGCTTTAGCTATAAGTATTTTAGGTGGATACACTAGTCTGACACTACAGTCAGCTTTCAAAAATTTAGAAAAAAGGGGCGACATTTCTTTCCTTTTGCTAAGGGTCTCAGCAGAAAAATCTTGAAAAATCTAAATCTTGTGAGTATCAATGTATAGGCTGTTAAGTTTCCTAATATAGTTTCAAATGTAGTAATTTATACTGGTAGTTAACAAATTTGAAAATAACGGGTCGTGGCTTAGAATTTATTTTTTTATAAAAATTTTACCAGGAAGGATACATTGAGATTTCTCTCGTTTTCAAGTATGTCCTGGGTCCACAAAACATTGCATTGATACAATAGGGTACAATAAAATTCAAAAACAATAATAATGCAATAATAATAATAATAATAATAATAATAATAATAATATAATAATAATGTGAGCTGCTGGTGCAACGCCGTCCCCTGCTGACTCGTGGCCCAGCGCTGCCCCCTGCTGACTCGCGGCCAATGGGCCGCCAGCAGGGAGCTGTCAATCAACCCGATCGTACTCGAACGGGTTGATTTCCGGCGATTCCTGTCTGCCTGCTCAGAGCAGGCGGACAGGGTTATGGAGCAGCGGTCTTTAGACCGCTGCTTCATAACTTGTGTTTCTGGGGAGTCTGAAGACTCGCCAGAAACACGGGTCCACAAGCTCCATACGGAGCTTGATAAATGGGCCCCACTTTCCTTAATGAGCAAAAGTTCAAGGCTGAAACAGTACCCATTCTCTAGGAAAAAGAGGTTATATCAATAATGTCGGTTTTATTTTATATCTTTGCGGGGAGCCCTGGAAATAGGTTATCCTAATGGCTTTAACTCGGCCAAGTTCTTTCTTCCCACAAACTCTGGGGCTTTTGTCAAAAGGAATTAGCGTGATGTTTAATATCAGCTCGCCGACTGAATAGGTCTCCCACACAGTCCTGTATGAACCACCAAAAGCTCTTCTGTCTTTTCAAAACAATTTGTCAGCTCTTTTGCTGTTGAAGCTGCGTTACCTGAATAGGTAGATTCCTCAGGAGACTGCAGAGAGGAGACTAAACTGGCCTACATGGACCAGCAAAACCACAAAAAGCGCCGTTATAGCAGCTCATCCACGCCCTGGCCACGCTGCAAAGTTCCAGAGGTGTGTACAAATGGGGCTATTGGATTGGTGCAGGTCTCCAATGCCAAGTACACACCTCCCTCCCGTACACCAGCAAGCAGCGCAGTCTCTGAGTCCCTAGTATATGGAGAGGCCGGTTATCTAAACAGTGCAGATTCAATTTGGTTCTATGCAGGGCCGTGGAATTTGCCCATCCCTACATACAACATCTCTCCTGGCTTTTTACTTCCTCTAAACACAAGGCCCGACTGGATGTACTTGAGCTGTGAGCTGTTATCTTGAAGTCAGCTCACCAGCTGTCTATGTCTCATGAACGGGCCACAGCTGACACTCAGTTTCCTGGTACTCTCAGTCAGCTTATCTTCCTCTGCAGGTACCGCTAAGTCTTGCAGACAGACTCCACAGCAAGCCGGTTCTCACGGCCACAAACTGTCATATACTCAACAGAATGTATGTATGATGTAATTGTCCTCATACTTTCACCAAAGCATAGAGACGACTCAGAGGCAAAAAACAAATGGAGTGCTTTAGCGAAAAAACAAATTCCTTCCTTGTGGAGACTTCCTCTCCAAAATTCAGCACCTGACTTAACTGGGTTTCTTAGGCCAAGGTGTGCTTGGAAGCCTGGCGATATCTTTGATCCCACAATGGAGAAGCAAGGCAGACGGCAGCTACCTGCACGCTACCTGTTCGCTTCGCCCCAGCCGGAAGTCTCTAACATATTAACCCCTTATCTGCCAACCCTCCACAACACATTAAACCTAATTTGCCTATTAACTCCTAAACCGCCAACCCCTCAGCGCAAATAACTAATTTAATGACTAAGCCTACTAACCTAACACCCCCTAAATTAACCCCTTAATAACATAAAATAATAAAATACTACATTACAATTAAAATAAAAAATCCTAACAGTGCTTAAAAAAAAAAACTAACAAAAAAGGCTAAGATTACAGAAATAATAAATAAAAATAAACCTAATTCCTATGAAAATAAAAAAGTCCCCCAAAATAAAAACACCCCTAATCTAAGAATAAACTACCAATAAAAGGACCTTTTGTATGGCATTGCCCTAAGTTAAGAAAGGAAAAGGACGGTTTAATGCAACAGAAGAACAATTTACTGCTTTAAATTAAAGTCCAGATATGGAAAAACATATAAACTCTTTTTGTAATCCCAGTGGTAATCAAAGTTGCAATGTTATGCCTCCCTCTCTCTTGGAAATGATAAAGATCAAAGATATGTGAGCGTTACAGTTCATGTATTTTCCTTTTGCATGATACGCTAATCATTTACTGTGTTACTGTATTCAGCATATCCCCAGTTTACGACATATGTCCCAATATGGCCAATTTAACCAGTGGCACTCAAGGAAAGTCTATTTCTCTTGTCTATAGGGTATGCACCCTCCATGTTTTAAATATTTTTCAATAAAAAGACTTTTTATTTAAATAACAGCAACTGACATTTCGATTTATTCTTTGAGCTGAATTTATTGCCCTAAGTTAAACAGCTCTTTTCCTTAAAAGAAAAATATTAAGTCCCCCCTGTAACAGTAAAACCCCCCAAAACAAATAAAAACTAACACTAAAAAAACCTAAACTACCCCTTGCCCCTAAAGGTGTATGGGCATTGCCATTTAAAATAGCATTCAGCTCTTTTTCAATTGCCCAAAAAACCCTTATCTAAAAAAAAAAAAGCCTAACACTAAAGCCTCAAATAGATACTCACAGTTCCTGAAGTCCGGCGGATAAGGTCTTCTTCCAGGCAGATCCATCATCTTCTATGTTCATCCACAGCAAAGGTGATGCAGAGCGGAGGTGCAGAGCGGTGTTCCCAGATGTGGCTCCTCTTCCTGCAATTGTCCTCTGTACACTGAATATTGAATGCAAGGTACCCTATATTTATTGGGGTACCTTGCATTCCTATTGGCTGAAATTTAAATCAGCCAATAGGACAGGAGCTCTAAACCTGTTGGATGATTTCAAAATTTCAGCCAACAGGAATGCAAGGTACCCCAAATTGATTGCGGTACCTTGCATTCAATCTTCAGTTTACGACTGACATCGGATGAAGAGGAGCCTTCACGCCGCCGAGCAATGCTTATACATAACGGCCTACCTGAGTATTGTTGCTGACCATGTCCATCCCTTTATGACTACAGTGTACCCATCTTCTGATGGCTACTTCCAGCAGGATAATGCACCATGTCATAAAGCTCAAATCATCTCAAGCTGGTATCTTGAACATGAAAATGTGTTCACTGTACACCAATAGCCTCCACAATCATCAGATCTCAATCCAATAGAGCACCTTTGGGATGTGGTGGAACAGGAGATTCGCATCATGGATGTGCAGCCGACAAATCTGCAGCAACTGCATGATACTAATATGTTAATATGGACCAAAATGTCTGAGGAAAGTTTCCAACACCTTTTTGAAACTATGCCATGAAGAATTAAGGCAGTTCTGAAGGCAAAAGGGGGTCCAACCTGCTACTAGCAAGGTGTACCTAATAAAGTGGCAGGTTATGTATATGTGTGTGTGTGTGTATATGTATATATATATATATATATATATATATATATATATATTTATATATATATATATATGTGTGTGTGTGTGTATATAAGAGCAAGTTTTCGCTGTGAAAAATCACAAAAAGACAAAGGCGCCTCCTGGTGTAATACAGTTGGTGAAAGAGATTTGTTAGGTTATCAAAAAGGTACTCACAAGTGGAGCAGCACCCAATTGTGCTAAATCAAACAGACTGGGATCTCACAGTGTCCCAGCTCACTGACACTGTAAGGAAACTGGTTTCTCCAATGTCTTGCCGGACTGACAGAGCTCAGACTCTCACAAAGAAGTTTACATAAAACCAAATGTTATTAATAAAATAAAAATCTCAGTGTCTCATGACACTAGATATTAAAATAACAAGCAACGCGTTTCTCAAACTGATGGAGGCTTCATGAAACAGACATCAGTCTGAGAAACGCGTTGCTTGTTCTTTTAATATCTAGTGTCATGAGACACTGAGATTTTTATTTTATTAATAAAATTTGGTTTTATTTAAACCTCTTTGTGAGAGTCTGAGCTTTATCAGTCCGGCAAGACGTTGGAGAAACCAGTTTCCTTGCAGTGTCAGTAAGCTGGGACACTGTGAGATCCCAGTCTGTTTGATTTAGCACAATTGGGTGCTGCTCCACTTGTGAGTACCTTTTTGATAACCTAACAAATCTCTTTCACCAACTGTATTACACCAGGAGGATTTTTCACAGAGAAAACTTGCTCTTAGATCCTGATTTCCCTGACAAAGCAGCTGACTCCAGTCATCATCTTTGTTCCTGATCATTGATCATCCTGGTATTTGATCATATTCATCATTTGGGACTATTCCCACCCCAATTAGGACATTTACCATCTATATAACATTGCAGAAGAAGACAGCATTTCCAGATAAGAACCTTTCAGGAATTTCTTATTACTTTATTTGTTATTATCTGTGTTGTATCCTATGTTTCTCATAGTCCCATATTTATAAGAATTGTTTCTTATTTGTTTACATTATTTCATATAGTATATTTTATTCTAGTTATTACATGTCATTTCTTGTTCTCTTCTCTCTTAGCCTATTTACATAGTAATCATATAGGGTCCTTTGCGCCCCCTAGTAGTAACACACCCTTAGTGTTACTGTTTGTTTCTTATGTGTGTATATGTATGTGTGTGTGTATATATATGTATATATATATATATATATATATATATATATATATATATATATATATATATATATATATATATATATATATATATATATATATATATATACAGGGAGTGCAGAATTATTAGGCAAATGAGTATTTTGACCACATCATCCTCTTCATGCATGTTGTCTTACTCCAAGCTGTATAGGCTCGAAAGCCTACTACCAATTAAGCATATTAGGTGATGTGCATCTCTGTAATGAGAAGGGGTGTGGTCTAATGACATCAACACCCTATATCAGGTGTGCATAATTATTAGGCAACTTCCTTTCCTTTGGCAAAATGGGTCAAAAGAAGGACTTGACAGGCTCAGAAAAGTCAAAAATAGTGAGATATCTTGCAGAGGGATGCAGCACTCTTAAAATTGCAAAGCTTCTGAAGCGTGATCATCGAACAATCAAGCGTTTCATTCAAAATAGTCAACAGGGTTGCAAGAAGCGTGTGGAAAAACCAAGGCGCAAAATAACTGCCCATGAACTGAGAAAAGTCAAGCTTGCAGCTGCCAAGATGCCACTTGCCACCAGTTTGGCCATATTTCAGAGCTGCAACATCACTGGAGTGCCCAAAAGCACAAGGTGTGCAATACTCAGAGACATGGCCAAGGTAAGAAAGGCTGAAAGACAACCACCACTGAACAAGACACACAAGCTGAAACGTCAAGACTGGGCCAAGAAATATCTCAAGACTGATTTTTCTAAGGTTTTATGGACTGATGAAATGAGAGTGAGTCTTGATGGGCCAGATGGATGGGCCCATGGCTGGATTGGTAAAGGGCAGAGAGCTCCAGTCCGACTCAGACGCCAGCAAGGTGGAGGTGCAGTACTGGTTTGGGCTGGTATCATCAAAGATGAGCTTGTGGGGCCTTTTCGGGTTGAGGATGGAGTCAAGCTCAACTCCCAGTCCTACTGCCAGTTTCTGGAAGACACCTTCTTCAAGCAGTGGTACAGGAAGAAGTCTGCATTCTTCAAGAAAAACATGATTTTCATGCAGGACAATGCTCCACAGTGTGACTGGCAAGAAAGGGTATAAAAGAAGAAAATCTACTGACATGGCCTCCTTGTTCACCTGATCTGAACCCCATTGAGAACCTGTGGTCCATCATCAAATGTGAGATTTACAAGGAGGGAAAACAGTACACCTCTCTGAACAGTGTCTGGGAGGCTGTGGTTGCTGCTGCACGCAATGTTGATGGTGAACAGATCAAAACACTGACAGAATCCATGGATGGCAGGCTTTTGAGTGTCCTTGCAAAGAAAGGTGGCTATATTGGTCACTGATTTGTTTTTGTTTTGTTTTTGAATGTCAGAAATGTATATTTGTGAATGTTGAGATGTTATATTGGTTTCACTGGTAAAAATAAATAATTGAAATGGGTATATATTTGTTTTTTGTTAAGTTGCCTAATAATTATGCACAGTAATAGTCACCTGCACACACAGATATCCCCCTAAAATAGCTATAACTAAAAACAAACTAAAAACTACTTCCAAAACTATTCAGCTTTGATATTAATGAGTTTTTTGGGTTCATTGAGAACATGGTTGTTGTTCAATAATAAAATTAATCCTCAAAAATACAACTTGCCTAATAATTCTGCACTCCCTGTATATATATATATATATATATATATATATATATATATATATATAGGCAAAAAATAGAAGAAAAGCGCACAAATGCACCTACATAGTGCAAATCAATTTAATTTCAAGATGGCACAAACATACACACAATAAAAAGAGAGCCCCCCGCAGGGTGTCTACTCACAGGAACTACCCTCAAACAATATGAGGTATGTAAAGGCACTTCTTACAGATCCCTGCTTGCAATAATAGTTAACTGCAGGTCACACGTCTCCTCAGTCCGTGAGTCACAACTGTTATGCTGGTAAAGGTGAGCCGCACAAGTAATCCTGTTGTGATTACAAGAGATCCGAATGTCCCGGTCACCACCGCTAAGTATGCGGTTAACAAGTTTCAAAAGTACCGCTCACTCAGAGCACTCCGATCAGCTATCTGCCAATAGTTGATGTAAGGTGGGCGTGGCCTTACGCATTTCGCAGTTGCGTCACCGCTTCGTCAGAATTAAAAGTTGTCTGTGCAATATTGAAATATATATTGGTGTTTACATATATGTTTTTTAAAAATATTATTGTAGATTTCTTTTTTTATGAACTATTAGTTCTTAGAGAGCGCAGTTTGGTGTTTTTGCATTACTATTTGTATTGCAATATACATTTATTTCTTGTTTTACATATATATATATATATATATATATATATGTGTGTGTGTGTGTGTGTATATATACTGTATATATATATATATATATATATATATATATATATATATATATATATATATATATATATATATGTATATATAGCTTTTTTGTAAAATAAAAGGTGTCAGTACTCACAAAAAAGGTGCCGGTACTTATTGATTGATAAATTCTTCTCAGTAGCTATGAGAAAAGCAAAGGGATGACATTATTTACAATCACCTAGATTATGAGTTTTGCGTTACAGCTTTTAATGCTGAGAAAATGTAAATTCCAGCGTAATGGCCAGTAACGCATATTACGAGGCTGTAAAGCTATACCGCAAGCATTTTAGCCTGTAAAACAACGTCCATTCCGTTTTTAAAAAAATTACTTTTTTATGTGGGATTTTCATAGCGCCGGTATTACAGGTTGTGCGTGCGGTCCGGCTAAAATGCTTGCGTCACAGCCTGTACCGACACGATCCATATTGCCATCTGAGAGCAGTAGTTATGAGTTTTGCGTAACAAAAATGTTTCACAAAACTCATAACTAAAATGTTACAAAGTACACTTATACCCATAAACTACCTATTAACCGCTAAACCGCCACCCTCCCGCATTGCAAACACTTAAAAACGTATTTACCCCTAATCTGCCGCCCACCCACATCGTGACTATTAAATAAAGCTAATAACCCCTAATCTGCCGCCCCCGACATCGCCGCCACTATAAAGAAAGTTATTAACTCCTATTCTGCCGCTCCCCAATATAGCCACCACTATAATAAAAGTTATTAACCCCTAATACTCCGGCCTCCCACATCACCGCCACTAAATAAACCTATTAACTTCTAAACCGCCAGCCCTCACATCGCAAAACACTAAATGAAACTATTAACCCCTAAACCTAACAATCCCCTAACTTTAAATTAAAATTACAATATAACTATCTTAAAATAAATAAAAACTTACCTGTGAAATTTAAAAAACTAAGTTTAAACTATAAATTATAAACCTAAAAAAAAATTCAATTTAAAAGAAAATTAAATTTAAAAAATCTAAAATTACAAAAAAATAATAAACACTAAATTACGGAAAAAAAACACTAAGCTTACAAAAAATAATAAATGAAATTATCAAAAATAAAAACAATTACACCTAATCTAATAGCCCTATTATAAATCCCCCCCCCCAAATAAAAACACCCCCTAGCCTACAATAAACTACCAAAATCCCTTAAAAGGGCCTTTTGTAGGGCATTATCCTAAGTTAAACAGCTATTTTACCTGTAAAAAATACAAAGTCCCCTCAACAGTAAAACCCATCACCTACCCAACCCCCCAAAATAAAAAAAGCTAACTCTAAAAAAAATCCTAAATTACCCATTGTATGGGCATTGCTCTTAAAAAGGCGTTCAGCTCTTTTTTACTGCCCTTAAAGTGAAGGTCAATTTTCATGTGAAAGTGCCCGTTTTTAATAAAAAACTATTAAAAACAAGGGTACTTTCTTTTATGAAAATTGTCATTTCAGCCGTTTTCTTAAAATATACTTACCTTTTCTTCTTGAAGCCGCTCCAGTGCTTCACTAGCCCGTCCCAAGTCTCTTCATACATCAGCAATGACGATTCCGGCATCCTCCAATCACAACTTCCCCACTGGGGGAATCATTGCCTGAAGCAACTCCATGATTGGAGGAAGACGGTTTCGTCATTGCTTTGTAAGTAAACCAGGAAGAAGCATGCAGGGCATCATTTCAGAATGTCGATCCAGCATTTCAGAAGAACAAGGTAAGTATTTTTAGAATATGGTGCAATGTCAATTTCCATGAATGAAAGTGCCCCCATTTTGAATTGTTTTTTTAAAAAACGGGCACTTTCACATGAAAATTGACCTTCACTTTAAAAGGGCATTCAGCTCTTTTCCAAAAGCCTAATCCCTATTCTAAAAAAAAAAACGAAAAAAGAAAAGAAAAAAAAAAACCTAACACTAACCCCAGAATAATGTCAGGGTGCCAGGAATCAGACTGAGACGAGAAGTGCAAAAATAATCACACCTTTATTAATAAAAAAAATATAATAAAAAGTCCACAAGTCAAATAACAAGCCAGGAGTCAAAACCAGAGCTGGTAGTCAGACGAGCCAAGTCAGGAACCAAAGCGAATAGTCAGACAAGCAGGAATCAAGAACAAGGAAAGACATCAGCCAGTCAGGTAAAACACAGGAGCTCTCACAAACAGGTCTGAGAAAAATAAGATATGATATCACAATTCTGAGACTGCATCCTGTCTCACACAGATGATGCACACCAGTCTGGCCATAAAAGAAAGTGCAGGAAATGAGCAGCATCCCCCACAATGCACCATAGTCAGGAAGAGAGGTGAGTAAAATGGCTGACAGCAGAACATGGCAAACAAAACAGGGAAAAAACCCTGACAAATAGCTAATAACGGTTCCTGAAGTCCAGACATCCATCTCTATCCAGGCGGCGAGAAGTCTTCATCCAGGCGGTGATATCTTCATCAATTCCCGGGCGTCATCTGTCTTTATCCCTGCGAGCGGAGCAATCCTGGAAGCCGATCCTCTTCATACGGTCACCTCTATACACTGAAGTTGAATGCAAGGTAGATGTTTCAAAATGGTGTACTTTGCATTCCTATTGGCTGATTTGATTCTTCAAATTCAAATCAGCCAATAGGATGAGAGCTTCTGAAATAATATTGACTTTTCAAAATAGCCAAAAGGTTGAGAGCTACTGAAATCCTATTGGCTGATTTGAACAACCAATAGGATTTCAGAAGCTCTCATCCTTTTTTTGTATACATTTTATTGTCCAGTAAAAGGCATGTTTATACAGTAGTGCAGAGTAAAACAAAACATGGGAAAGGTTATCAAAATCTATAGACAATAATACATCAGTTACAAGACAAAATGTACAAGAAAGCAAGATATTCCAAAGTAAAATCAACAAAGCATACATCTTTTATATAGATGAACTATAAGATTCATTTCAAATCTGTCATTGTTGGTTGAACCTATAAACCCGCAACTAATTATAACCAATATCCCAAACATACCTATTGTTGGAGTTTTTACTGTACAAATGTCGGGGAGCAGCGGAATAGAGGTTAACTTTATTATAGTGGTGGCGATTACGGGAAGCGGCGGAATAAGGGTTAATAACTGTATTTTAGTGTCAGGGAGCGGCGGAATAGGGGTTAATAACTTTAATATAGTGTCGCCGATGTCGGGGATTAGCTGAATAGGAGTTAATAACTTTTATTAGTGTCGGCGATGTCGGGGGCAGCGGATTAGGGGTTAATAACTTTATTATAGTGTTGGCGATGTTGGGGACGTCAGATTAGGGGTGTTTAGACTTGGGGTTTATGTTAGGGTGTTAGGTTTAAACGTAACTTTTTTCCCCTCATAGACATCAATGGGGTTGCGTTACAGAGATTTTTCATTCCGCACTTCAGGTGTTAGGTTTCTTTCTAACACTCTATGGGGGAAAGCGTGCACTAGCACGCCAAAGCAGCCCTTGGATTTTGTGTGGTATGGAGCTTAACGCCACCATATCGCACGCACAAGGAGGCTCTTCAGTAACTCATAATGGCAGCGCTATGGAGAGTGAAATAACGCAACTTTTTGCAGTTAGTTTCGCACCCTGTTTAGCGCAAAACTCGTAATCTAGGTTTATGTTTGATGTAGTTTGGAGTATTTACATGATGATTATAAATATTACCTGTTATGAGTTGGCAGAGGTGAGGGTACTCAGAGCCAGTGAGTACCCCAGTAAAAAACCCTGCATATACATCTTTAGAGATGTATACTGTATGTATGTATCTCTATGTTAAAGGGATAGTATAGTCAAAATTAAACTTTCATGATTTAGATAGAGCATGCAATTTTAAGCAACTTTCTAATTTACTCCTATTAGCAATTTTTCTTCGTTCTCTTGCTATCTTTATTTGAATGTAAGCTTAGGAGCCAGCCCATTTTTGGTTTAGCGCTTACTGATTGGGTGTCTATCTATCTATCTATTGGGTACTTGTAAAGCGCAAACTAATCACCCGTGAGGGTCTCAAGGCGCTATGGGAGGGGGGGAGAGGGGGGCTAAGGGAAGACGATTCAGTCGAAGAGCCAGGTCTTGAGGTCCTTCCTGAAGTTTGTAAGGGAGGTGGATTGTCTGAGGTGCAACGGGAGAGAGTTCCATGATCTTGCTGCCATATAGGAGAAGGATTTTCCTCCAGCTGTTTTTTTCTTGATGCGGGGGATGACTGCGAGTGCTTGGTCGGCAGAGCGGAGTTGTCTGGAGGGGGTATAGAAATTGACACGGTGGTTGATGTATTCAGGACCGATATTGTGGAGGGCCTTGAATGCATGGGTTAGGAGCCTGAAGGTGATTCTCTTGTTGACGGGGAGCCAGTGGAGGTTCCTTAGGTGTTCAGTGATGTGGTTTTGGCGAGGGATGTCGAGGATGAGTCTGGTCGAGGTGTTCTGGATGCGTTGGAGTCGTTTCTGGAGTTTGATGGTGGACCCGGAAACGACTGGCTACATTTTTAGACACCAATCAGAAAGTGCTACCCAGGTGCTGAACAAAAAAATGGGCTGGCTCCTATGCTTACATTCTTGCTTTTTAAATGAAGATACCAAGAGAATGATGAAAATTTAATAATAGGAGTAAATTAGAAAGTTGCTTAAAATTGCCTGCTCTATCTGAATAATAAAAGTTTCATTTTGACTTTCCTATCCTTTTAAAGCCCTTTGTCTGTCTTTTTTTTTCTTCTAACACCTGAGATCTCATATTTTTGAGCCTTTATAACTTTTGTGTGCAATATTTTTTTAATACTTTTTATTAGTGTTATTATGATTGTAACTGTACTATGTAATGTAATATTGATGTGTTTTGTGCAACTTTTTTGTTTTGCGAAACAGTTAACCAGAGCTATGAGGGCGGTTAATCATTCTAGCGTAAATCGTGATTGCCCTCAAGCGATCGTCTTTACTTTCTACTTGTAATACCAGCAATAAACCCAAGGAGCTCTAACACCCGCAATAAACCCCTTATTGCTCACTCAAAAGTTAGTGCTCCACTCATAATCTGGCCCTGTAATTTCAGACTGTGGTCTAGGTTTATCTACACTTTGCAAAAAAATGTTCTGTAAAAATGTATAAGTATTTGCTCCTTTAGGTTTATTTTGTATAAGAAATGTATTTTATGCTATTTAAAACTGCAACTTAATAAAATGGGCTGAGTTTATCACTCTGTATAAACACAAAGGCCTAGATTTGGAGTTCGGCGGTAAAAGGGCTGTTAACGCTCCGCGGGTTTTTTTCTGGCCGCACCATAAATTTAACTCTGGTATCGAGAGTTCAAACAAATGCTGCGTTAGGCTCCAAAAAAGGAGCGTAGAGCATATTTACCGCAAATGCAACTCTCGATACCAGAGTTGCTTACGGACGCGGCCGGCATCAAAAACGTGCTCGTGCACGATTCTCCCATAGGAAACAATGGGGCAGTTTGAGCTGAAAAAAAACCTAACACCTGCAAAAAAGCAGCGTTCAGCTCTTAACGCAGCCCCATTGTTTCCTATGGGGAAACACTTCCTACGTCTGCACCTAACACTCTAACATGTACCCCGAGTCTAAACACCCCTAACCTTACACTTATTAACCCCTAATCTGCCGCCCCCGCTATCGCTGACCCCTGCATTACACTTTTAACCCCTAATCTGCCGCTCCGTAAACCGCCGCCACCTACGTTATCCCTATGTACCCCTAATCTGCTGCCCTAACATCGCCGACCCCTATGTTATATTTATTAACCCCTAATCTGCCCCCCTCAACGTCGCCGACACCTACCTACACTTATTAACCCCTAATCTGCCGAGCGGACCTGAGCGCTACTATAATAAAGTTATTAACCCCTAATCCGCCTCACTAACCCTATCATAAATAGTATTAACCCCTAATCTGCCCTCCCTAACATCGCCGACACCTACCTTCAATTATTAACCCCTAATCTGCCGACCGGAGCTCACCGCTATTCTAATAAATGTATTAACCCCTAAAGCTAAGTCTAACCCTAACACTAACACCCCCCTAAGTTAAATATAATTTTTATCTAACGAAATAAATTAACTCTTATTAAATAAATGATTCCTATTTAAAGCTAAATACTTACCTGTAAAATAAATCCTAATATAGCTACAATATAAATTATAATTATATTATAGCTATTTTAGGATTAATATTTATTTTACAGGCAACTTTGTAATTATTTTAACCAGGTACAATAGCTATTAAATAGTTAAGAACTATTTAATAGCTAAAATAGTTAAAATAATAACAAATTTACCTGTAAAATAAATCCTAACCTAAGATATAATTAAACCTAACACTACCCTATCAATAAAATAATTAAATAAACTACCTACAATTACCTACAATTAACCTAACACTACACTATCAATAAATTAATTAAACACAATTGCTACAAATAAATACAATTAAATAAACTATCTAAAGTACAAAAAATAAAAAAGAACTAAGTTACAGAAAATAATAAAATATTTACAAACATAAGAAAAATATTACAACAATTTTAAACTAATTACACCTACTCTAAGCCCCCTAATAAAATAACAAAGCCCCCCAAAATAAAAAATTCCCTACCCTATTCTAAAATACAAATATTACAAGCTCTTTTACCTTACCAGCCCTGAACAGGGCCCTTTGCGGGGCATGCCCCAAGAATTTCAGCTCTTTTGCCTGTAAAAAAAAACATACAATACCCCCCCCCCAACATTACAACCCACCACCCACATACCCCTAATCTAACCCAAACCCCCCTTAAATAAACCTAACACTACCCCCCTGATGATCTTCCTACCTTGTCTTCACCATGCCAGGTTCACCGATCCGTCCTGGCTCCAAGATCTTCATCCAACCCAAGCGGGGGCTAGACATCCACTGAAGAAGTCCAGAAGAGGGTCCAAAGTCTTCCTCCTATCCGGCAAGAAGAGGACATCCGGACCGGCAAACATCTTCTCCAAGCGGCATCTTCTATCTTCTTCCATCCGATGACGACCGGCTCCATCTTGAAGACCTCCAGCGCGGATCCATCCTCTTCTTCCGACGACTAGACGACGAATGACGGTTCCTTTAAGGGACGTCATCCAAGATGGCGTCCATCGAATTCCGATTGGCTGATAGGATTCTATCAGCCAATCGGAATTAAGGTAGGAATTTTCTGATTGGCTGATGGAATCAGCCAATCAGAATATAGTTCAATCCGATTGGCTGATCCAATCAGCCAATCAGATTGAGCTCGCATTCTATTGGCTGTTCCGATCAGCCAATAGAATGCGAGCTCAATCTGATTGGCTGATTGGATCAGCCAATCGGATTGAACTATATTCTGATTGGCTGATAGAATCCTATCAGCCAATCGGAATTCGAGGGACGCCATCTTGGATGACGTCCCTTAAAGGAACCGTCATTCGTCGTCTAGTCGTCGGAAGAAGAGGATGGATCCGCGCTGGAGGTCTTCAAGATGGAGCCGGTCGTCATCGGATGGAAGAAGATAGAAGATGCCGCTTGGAGAAGATGTTTGCCGGTCCGGATGTCCTCTTCTTGCCGGATAGGAGGAAGACTTTGGACCCTCTTCTGGACTTCTTCAGTGGATGTCTAGCCCCCGCTTGGGTTGGATGAAGATCTTGGAGCCAGGACGGATCGGTGAACCTGGCATGGTGAAGACAAGGTAGGAAGATCATCAGGGGGTAGTGTTAGGTTTATTTAAGGGGGGTTTGGGTTAGATTAGGGGTATGTGGGTGGTGGGTTGTAATGTTGGGGGGGGGGGTATTGTATGTTTTTTTTTACAGGCAAAAGAGCTGAAATTCTTGGGGCATGCCCCGCAAAGGGCCCTGTTCAGGGCTGGTAAGGTAAAAGAGCTTGTAATATTTGTATTTTAGAATAGGGTAGGGAATTTTTTATTTTGGGGGGCTTTGTTATTTTATTAGGGGGCTTAGAGTAGGTGTAATTAGTTTAAAATTGTTGTAATATTTTTCTTATGTTTGTAAATATTTTATTATTTTCTGTAACTTAGTTCTTTTTTATTTTTTGTACTTTAGATAGTTTATTTAATTGTATTTATTTGTAGCAATTGTGTTTAATTAATTTATTGATAGTGTAGTGTTAGGTTAATTGTAGGTAATTGTAGGTAGTTTATTTAATTATTTTATTGATAGGGTAGTGTTAGGTTTAATTATATCTTAGGTTAGGATTTATTTTACAGGTAAATTTGTTATTATTTTAACTATTTTAGCTATTAAATAGTTCTTAACTATTTAATAGCTATTGTACCTGGTTAAAATAATTACAAAGTTGCCTGTAAAATAAATATTAATCCTAAAATAGCTATAATATAATTATAATTTATATTGTAGCTATATTAGGATTTATTTTACAGGTAAGTATTTAGCTTTAAATAGGAATTATTTATTTAATAAGAGTTAATTTATTTCGTTAGATAAAAATTATATTTAACTTAGGGGGGTGTTAGTGTTAGGGTTAGACTTAGCTTTAGGGGTTAATACATTTATTAGAATAGCGGTGAGCTCCGGTCGGCAGATTAGGGGTTAATAATTGAAGGTAGGTGTCGGCGATGTTAGGGAGGGCAGATTAGGGGTTAATACTATTTATGATAGGGTTAGTGAGGCGGATTAGGGGTTAATAACTTTATTATAGTAGCGCTCAGGTCCGCTCGGCAGATTAGGGGTTAATAAGTGTAGGTAGGTGTCGGCGACGTTGAGGGGGGCAGATTAGGGGTTAATAAATATAACATAGGGGTCGGCGATGTTAGGGCAGCAGATTAGGGGTACATAGGGATAACGTAGGTGGCGGCGGTT
Source organism: Bombina bombina (assembly GCF_027579735.1). Classification (NCBI taxonomy): domain Eukaryota; kingdom Metazoa; phylum Chordata; class Amphibia; order Anura; family Bombinatoridae; genus Bombina; species Bombina bombina. Next base: position 617,767,920 of record NC_069504.1, read on the forward strand.
TACGGAGCGGCAGATTAGGGGTTAATTATTTTAAGTAGCTTGCGGCGACGTTGTGGGGGGCAAGTTAGGGGTTAATAGATATAATACAGGGGTCGGCGGTGTTAGGGGCAGCAGATTAGGGGTACATAAGTATAACGTAGGTGGCGGTCGGCAGATTAGGGGTTAAAAATTTTAATCGAGTGGCGGCGATGTGGGGGGACCTCGGTTTAGGGGTACATAGGTAGTTTATGGGTGTTAGTGTACTTTAGGGTACAGTAGTTAAGAGCTTTATAAACCGGCGTTAGCCCAGAAAGCTCTTAACTCCTGCTATTTTCAGGCGGCTGGAGTTTTGTCGTTAGAGCTCTAACGCTCACTTCAGAAACAACTCTAAATACCGGCGTTAGGAAGATCCCATTGAAAAGATAGGCTACGCAAATGGCGTAGGGGGATCTGCGGTATGGAAAAGTCGCGGCTGAAAAGTGAGCGTTAGACCCTTTAATCACTGACTCCAAATACCAGCGGGCGGCCAAAACCAGCGTTAGGAGCCTCTAACGCTGGTTTTGACGGCTACCGCCGAACTCTAAATCTAGGCCAAAGGTTGGATTAAGTTTACATAGGTTTTCTGTAGCCATACAGCAGTATTTCAATTTGTATTATAGATGATGATTTCAACAGGCAAAAGCAGCTATTTGAAATGACACAGTAAAGCTAAAGGAACCTTTTGTAAACAATTTAATACATAACAGCAGCTAAAATGTATCACAGGGAACACTTTAAATGAGAGAAAACATTAGAGTACATTGTCCCTTTAAAGGGACATTATACACTAGATTTTTCTTTGCATAAACGTTTTGTAGATGATCCATTTATTTAGCAAATACAGCTTTTTTTTCTTTTTTTTTTTAAAAATGTACAGTTTTTCTTATTTTTAAATAACATTGTGCTAACCAAGCCCCAAAGTTTTAGGAGAATACTGATGTATACCTACTCCAGCTTGCTCCTGTTTGGGTAAAGAGTCTTTTCATATGCAGAGGAAGGGGGAGGGGGTGTGTGTCTACTATTTCCCACTTTCAGTGGGTGTTCCAGCTAATCTTTTTAACAGAGCTAAACTGGCAGCTTCTAAGTAAGTTTTTAAATGGTTTTGTACTTAATTAGATCAGTATCTGTGCATAATATTCTTTATAGTAGTGTCTACACTGTCAGAAAAAAAGGGTACGGTCAGGGTCCGTTTGTGAACACTTAGGGTACAACTGATGTGGTTGTACCCTCAATGGATCATAATTCACCTTAAAGGGACACTCAGGTCAAATTAAATTCTCATGATACAGCATGCAATTTTAAACAACTTTCCAATTAACTTCCATTAAAAAAATTGTGCACGGTCTTTTATATTTACACTTTTTGAGTCACCAGCTCCTACTGAGCATGTGCAAGAACTCACAGACTAAACGCATATGCATTTGTGATTGGCTGATTGCTATCACATGGTACAGGGGGAGTGGAAATATACATAACTTTGAAATGTGTTAGAAAAAAATCCTCTACTCATTTGAAATTCAGAGTAAATGCTATTGTATTGTCTTGTTATCTTGCATTTGTTGATTATGCAAATCTACTGTGTTTACTGGTTATTTGGAGTTCATAGAAGAAGGGGGGGTCTATCTTCGATACTAAAGATCAATACGCCTCATATGGATCATTGGGGGAGAAAACATCCCATAATCTGGCCGAAGGAAATAACAGAACCGGAAATCTTAATCCTACCTATTTCACTGTGGTCTCCCACAGCTGCACATACTGCCCCAGCATCGGCTCTATGTGTCTCTGAGATGAGCAGACAGACAGCTTCATTAACCGCCGCACAGAAGGTCACTCTGCTCCTGCTGATCGATAGGCTGTTACCAGGTGCTGGCGAACGGAAGCCTTTGGTTGTGCCGGCCCTGGCGCCATTCACATTCCGTCCTGGATTAAGCCCCTGGAGGGACGCCAGATGGCAGACGTCTGGTTGGGGACTTATCTCACTACCTGAGCAAGTATACATCAGCCCACAATGGGAACCCAGGATAAATAAAGCTGGTGTAGGCTAGCGACCACTTTGTGAGTACAACTAGGTAGCGATTAGTGCTCCCTGCATCACAGCCTCCTCGGATCGATAACGAAGCTGTGCAAACTCTCATATACATATAAATGGATTCTTATGTAAACAGAGCAGTTTTTCAGACTTGACCACTTAATATTAGAACGGCTCATATAAGCATATAGGAAATGACTGCATATATATAGAACCCTCGTACATATGCTGATGAAGACCCTGAGGTTTGATACACGATCATATGTATGCACGGACTATTAACTGGGCTGCAGCCTCAGAGAAATATCCTTGCTCCTCATTATTATGTTTCCTAGAGAGTCCTGTAATTTACATTTAGCCCTCAGGTTACCAGACCTGGGATAGGATGTATAGAATCCTGCCCTATGGCTTATCTCCTGTTAAATCTATTCAATTTGTAACCCATATTTGTCAGAGTAGATAGAACTGTGAAATCCCTTTAGATGACTTTTCTACACTCTCCCCCCCAGCTGAAGCTTACTATGTTATTACCCCACTAATAATTGAGGTTTGCTGTTCCCAAAATTGTCTCATAACTGCACAATACTGCTATATCTATCACTGTTATTGTAAATCTGCTGTAGATAGTCCTCACTCTTCATACTATTTTACACGGTACAGGCTGCATTCTTGTGTTTTAGGCATGTAAGTTTTTAGTTTAATAGTAACCAGTTTTTCAAGTCACTACTGCATCTTTAACATTAGTTAGCTTAACCCCTTAAGGACCAGCGACGTACCCTGTATGTCACTGGCCTTTTTTTGGGACTTGATTGTTTTATAGCGTGGTCTTGCCACCAGCGTTGAGACTGCTCTATTCTACAAAGCCTGCTGGAGGGAGTGCATTAATAGCGTGTTCTTGCTAGACTTGTGCTATTATGTCCTGAAAAACCCCTTAAGGACCAGTGACATACAGGGTACATTGTGGTCATTAAGGGGTTAAACCTATAATGACCTGGAGTCCAGACCTCCCAACTAGCATCTTCAGTATATTTTCTCAATGTCACTAAGCTCATTGTATGTTTCATCACTGTTGTTATTATTATGTTTGTGTTCTTTTGTTATTTAATCTATCTGATAACACCAGACATCACATTTCCCTTAAGGTTTATGTGCTGATAAACGGGATGACCAGGCTTTCCCATTTCTTACTAGCTCCCCTCTACTTAGTTATCTAGTTATCCGTCTATATAATACTTGTTGTAATATGTTATAGGCGAATGTGAATTGAAACCTCATTATTGTATACCATCCATTATTGTATACCATCCTTAGCATGGCATTATGGAGTAGTACCTCAGCACAGTCACCTCTTACCAGAAGCTAAGCCCATTTTTGGTGTATGTTAGACTCCAAGGGACGCAGTATTATACTCTTATATATTATAAGAATAGCAGCTTTATCCACCCGTTCTCTCTAGCTTTCAATAAGGCTACGATGCATTTGTTATGCATATAGGTTTACAGTACATATGTATTATATGGTATTTATCTGAATTCTCCATTATTAATGCAAGGTGTTAAAATTATCCTTCCTGGCCGACGTGTGGAAGTTATATTAGGGTAACTACTATATCACTACTACTACCTATGGGTTCTATGTACCCTCTTAAGTACACATGTTTGACTAATATTACCCAGCTCAAAAGTCTAGAAGCAAAAAGGCATTCATCAGTCTGGCACCCCACCTAGCTCCGCCCTCCTCCTCCCCCCTTCCCCCCTCCACAATTTATTTCGAGCGGCTCTCGCCCGCTGCATTGCCCTCCCCCTAATCACATGAAACCAACCACCCCTTGCTTCTATATTTCTTAAATAAATATTTTATTGTATGCTTATGCACTACAAGGCGTGGTCACTTCTAATCTACATATTATACAAAATATAAAACTGAAATCGTCATTTAGACAGTCCAAACTCTTTGCTAATGCCTTTAATGACCGGGATTTATATATCCCTTCTATTTAGCCCTACTGCCTAGTCAACCTCCTTGCTTTTTGATATTTCTGGCTAATTATAGCTTTTTTCACTCTACTAATAATCTTCATCAAGTATCACTCTTTAAGCTCATAAACGCATATTAGATTGGCATAATTTGTACTGTTGACTTGGCAATGTCACTGTATTAATAAGGTATTCTTCTTATTTGTCATTGTTTTTGGATGTGTCACTATTGTTACATTTGTTCATGACTTCAATAAAAAATTGTTGAAAAAAATAATAAAAAAAATAGATAATGTTCAATGGTTGTTGGTAATATGCAAGTGGTGGGCAAGGCAACAATAAATACTTAATAACCCATATCTTCAATGACACTGTGTTGCTGGTTCTAAATAACAAACAAGCACTTAACATTTTAATGTTTATATTTAGAGCATCAAGATGTTAACTCTTAAACAAAAAGCAAATGTATTAACTAAAATTACAAAGAAAAAATTTAGTTGTAAACTCTATAAAATAAACAAGAGCTGTTTAAGAACTAGTTTAAAAAAATAAAAAATAAATTGTAACCTTTCCCCAGTCACATACATGGACATTGTGTAACACGCCATAGCTCCATCTATTGGTTGAAAGTTCCTTGACATTGTGTAACACTGCTACATCTATTGGTAGAAGGTTCATCACCAAAATGTGTACTGGAGAAATAGACTCATCTGCATATATTTTGCATAGAGCGACAATTCAATGTATGGTTGTGAGTTTTATCGCTTATCCCTCCCCTGAATCCCCCTTCCTTTCGTAAGTTATATTTTATTATTATGTTGTTTTCTATATGTTTTCTATATATTTATGTTTTATGTGGCATGTCACCCTAAGTTAAATGGGGTGTTGTTAGAGTCTAGTATAGAGTGAAAATAAAACATGTTGAGAAGCTCCTTTTAAAACTGGTTGTTTATCCTGGTTCTTTCAGGAATTCCTGTAGTAGTCTTAGGACCTGCTATTTGGCTACACTATCGAAAATTATCAAGCTGCAGTGTGGCTATTATAATACTGTCTGACCAAGTACACATTACGTGAATGCATAATAATATGTTATATAATAAATTTAATTGAACAGCCTTTTTAATATGCTGTGCTGTGTACAAATTTGCTATCATGAGGTACAAAGGGCTTGTCACTGGGGCAGTACCCTTAAAAGGTCAGATTTGCACCATTTTTTAAGGGTATATTATGGTACCATAGCACTGAGTTCCAAACTAGTCACCAAAGGTACATATTTGCCTTTGAATGGTACAATCTGCAAGGGCAAAATTTGTACCCATGTTAAAAGGTACAGCGGGTGTACCTTTGAGGGTACTGCCTCAGTGACAAGCTGTTGTACCCCTATTACATGCGGTTAAATGAACATTGGTCTATACTGTCTCTTTAATTGGTCTTTTATATGCCGGTGTACTTTGAACATCATTTCACATATATGGGCTGAATTATTAAACAACGTATGGTGCCTAATACATCTGTTTCCGTGCGAGCCTTCATGCTTGGTGGAAACAGCAGTTAAGAAGTCTAAAGAATGTCGCTCCTTAACTGGTCTGCCGCCTCTCAGCGGCGGACAGCAATCAACCCAATCAGATACGATCAGGTTGATTGACACCCCCTGCTATAGCAGCTGATTGGCCGCAAATCTGCAGGGGCGGCATTGCACAAGCAGTTCACCAGAACTGCTTGTGCAATGCTAAATGCAGACAGCGTATGCTGTCAGCATACAGTGATCTTTGTTGGACATGATCCGCTGAGCGGATCATGTTGGACAGACATATGATAAATCCGCCCCATAGACTCCTGATTTTAACATGATATCTTACTTTGTTAAACATAAAATATATATCACTTACCCGCATTAACTAATACAGACAGCCTGAATATGTATCTTGTGGACACCACAGAGCTATTATACTGCTGACAGCCATCTTAAATGAAAAATACCAACATAGTAGGCACTTAAACTGGTCAGAAACCAGTTCATTGTTTGCAGTGCTTGTGACCTGCATGTACTTAATAACAAGAACCCAGAAAACACACGCAGCTGCAGTAGTAACAGTATAAGTAGCATCTATATGCTTTATCCCTTAAACTTGCAGACTTCTTCAGGGCTTTGTCCTTTTTAGTTTGTTCATTTTAGGTTCTGTCATTTAGTACACAGAGATTACATATGCTGCAGAGATTGAACAGCTTTCCGACTAGTTTATTTTAGAGCCTACTATTAATTTTATCTTGTAAAATCTAGTGTAAACGTGTGCCAGTGTTTTAATAAGTGTTATCTTCTTCTTGTTTCAGTCTTTAAAGCATTAGGAAAACCTAAAATGAACAAATCACTGAATCCTAAGAATACATATTGGAGTTAATTTTTGTGCACTTAAAGGGATAGTAAACACCAAAAATGTTATTGTTTTAAAAGATAGATAATCCATTTTATTTACCATTCCCCAGTTTTGCATAACCAGCACTGTTAGAAATATACGCCTAGATTTAGAGTTTGGCGTTAGCCGTCAAAAGCAGCGTTAAGGGGTCCTAACGCTGCTTTTTACCGCCCGCTGGTATTTAGAGGCAGGCAGGAAAGGGTCTAATGCTCACTTTCTTTCCGCGACTCGAGGCTACCGCAGATCCCCTTACGTCAATTGCGTATCCTATATTTTCTATGGGATTTGCCTAATGCTGGTATTACGAGTCTTGGAAGAAGTAAGCGGTAGAGCCTCTACCAACAAGACTCCTACCGTCAAAAAAAGTCAGTAGTTAAGAGCTTTATGGGCTAACGCGGGAACATAAAGCTCTTAACTACTGTGCTATAAAGTACACTAACACCCATAAACTATCTATGAACCCCTAAACCGAGGCCCCCCCACATCTCAAACCCAATAATAAAATGATTTAACCCCTAATATGCTGACCGGACATCGCCGCCACATACATTATACCTATGAACCCCTAATCTGCTGCCCCTAACATTGCAGACACCTACATTATATTTATTAACCCCTAATCTGCCCCCCCAAAAGTCGCCGCCACCTACCTACAATTATTAACCCCTAATCTGCTGACCGGACCTTGCCCCTAAACCGCCGCACTCCCGCCTCGCAAACACTATAATAAATTGTATTAACCCCTAATCTGCCCTCCCTAACATCGCCACCACCTACCTACAATTATTAACCCCTAATCTGCCGACCGGACCTCGCCGCCACTATGATAAATGTATTAACCCCTAAACCTAAGTCTAACCCTAACCCTAACACCCCCCTAAGTTAAATATAATTTAAATTAATCTAAATAAATTTACTATAATTAAATAAATTATTCCTATTTAAAACTAAATACTTACCTATAAAATAAACCCTAATATAGCTACAATATAACTAATAGTTACATTGTAGCTATTTTAGGATTTATATTTATTTTACAGGCAACTTTGTATTTATTTTAACTAGGTACAATAGCTATTAAATAGTTATTTACTATTTAATAGCTACCTAGTTAAAATAATTACAAAATTACCTGTAAAATAAATCCTAACCTAAGTTACAAATACGCCTAACACTACACTATCAATAAATTAATTAAATAAATTACCTACAATTAGCTAAACTAAAATACAATTAAATAAACTAATCTATAATACAAAAAACAAACAAACACTAAATTACAGAAAATAAAAAAATATTACAAGAAGTTTGAACTAATTACACCTAATCTAAGCCCCTAATAAAATAAAAATGCCCCCAAAATAATAAAATGCCCTACCCTATTCTAAATTACAAAGTAATCAGCTCTTTTACCAGCCCTTAAAAGGGCTTTTTGCGGGGCATTGCCCCAAAGTAATCAGCTCTTTTACCTATAAATAAAAATACAACCCCTCCCTCAACATTAAAACCCACCTCCCACATACCCCTACTCTAACCCACCCAAACCCCCCTTAAATAAACCTAACACTAACCCCCTGAAGATCTCCCTACCTTGAGTCGTCTTCACCCAGCCGAGCTGAATTCTTCATCCAAGCGGAGCAAGAAGAGGTCCTCCATCCGGTAGAAGTCTTCATCCAAGCGGGGCAAGAAGAGGTCCTCCATCTGGTAGAAGTCTTCATCCAAGCGGGGTCTGCTATCTTCATCCATCCGGAGCGGAGCCATCTTCCATACAGCCGATGCGGAGCCATCCTCTTCAACCGACGGACTAACGACGAATGACGGTTCCTTTAAGGGACGTCATCCAAGATGGCGTCCCTCGAATTCCGATTGGCTGATAGGATTCTATCAGCCAATCGGAATTAAGGTAAGAAAAATCGTATTGACCTCGCATTCTATTGGCTGATCGGAAACAGTTGAAAATATAGCAGATTATTATTTTTTGTACATTTATGGAAAAAATATTTTGGTCTGTTCCATTTATAAGAATAGGTGTAAAGTATGTCTTATTTATTTTTGTAGGGATTTTAAATTTAAGACCATTCTTGCCAATTAGAGAATATAAATAAAGAGAATATAAACTCCCTAATAGTTTAATAGGATAATTATTATTGATAATAGGAGTAAATTAGAAAGTTGCTTAAAATTGCATGCTCTATCTGAATAATTAATGGAAAAAATTGGGTTTGGTATACCTTTAAGGGATATGCCGCAATACTTCAAAATAAGCTCTTAAATTACTTTCTGGCAGCTTTCTCCAGATGGCAGCCATTGTAAGTAAGAAAATCCTACTTGTACCCATGTTAAAGGGTACAGCCGGTGTAGCCAATAGGATTTATGCAGAGCTCATTCTATTGGCTTATTCATCATCCAATAGAATTAGTGCTGTTTAAATCCTATTGGCTGATTTGAACAGCCAATAGGATTTTAGCAGCTCTAATTCCTATTGGCTGAGTAACATTTTTTAGCCAATAGGAATGCAAGGGACACCATCTTGGATTGTGTAACTTGCATTGAAGATTCAGTGTACGGAAACTTTCAAACTGGAAGCAAGGAGGAGGAGGAACCCCTCCTATGATCCTTGGGGCCGCCAACTGGAGGGAGTTCTGATTATAAAGGTCTGACACGATTGAAAGATCCCATTTCCTCCACTGGGAAACATGAGCATTCGGAAGTCCCCTCAAGAGGCCGGGGATAGAGTGGATAGGGGAGGGGTAGGAAGCTATCTCAGTGTAATGTCTAGTCGTTTTACAACAGTCGAGATTTTGTTTAATAATTACATTCTGGATGGATAGTCCATTAATTTGATAATCAGGCAGCCATGGAAGATCCCTAAGAGTAATACCCAAGGGGAATGAGGACTGTTCCACTCTCTTCTACCCCTGTGAGTTATCTGTCTTGCCCCATTGAGAGATATGAGTGAGGCAAGATGCCTCATAGTATATGGCGATATTGGGGAGGAAAACACCCCCCATGTGATGGGGTTTTTGGAGCATTTTCTTGGAAATTCTTGTTTTTTTCCCTTGACATTCATAGCTTGTGATCAGGATGTTAAGTTTATCTAGGAGCTCTCTAGGAAGGTTTAGTGGAAGATAGCGGAAATTATATAGAATCTTCGGTAGGATGGACATTTTAACGGAAGCAATGCGGCTCAACCAGGACGCCTCTTGGAATGTCCAGGAGTTAAACAAGGTTCTAATCTCTTGTAGGAGCTTATCATAATTTTTGTCTCTGACCAAGGCCACATCCGGGCCTAGCTGGATCCCCAAGTGGGTGATTGCCTCAGACGCCCAATTGAATGGGTAGGCGTTTTGGAGGATTTCCAGTTCTGGTTGCAGGATATTAATAGACAAAGCTTCCGTTTTGGAGACGTTGATCTTCTAGTAACTTAGGGATCCAAACTGGGTGATAAAATTGAATAGTGCTAGGAGTGAGGTTCCTGGATTAGTCAAAGAAAGGGTAATATCGTCTGCGAATAAAGCTATTTTCTCCTCTCCTCTCACCCCACCATTACCCCGGTGGCCCAGGGGGACTCCTTGTACCAGGGGAGACCTCCGAACAGCTTAGGCAAGAGGTTCGATGGCTATGGCAAATACTATGGGCGAGAGAGGACACCCCTGCCTCATCCCATTAGCAATAGGAAAATTGGGAGAACAAAAGCCCAGTCCCTTAACTCTTGCATTTGGTGAGCTATACAAAGCTTGTATATCTGAAACTATCTCGTCTGGGAATCCAAACTGGTGGAGCACCTCCCAAAGGTATTCCCATCTGACCCTGTCAAACGCTTTTTCAGCGTCTAAAGACAGGGCCAGCATGGGGACCTTCAACCTATTCGCTTCAGTGAATATATTCAGAATGCGCCTAGTGTTATCTGGTCCCTCTCTACCCCAAGTGAAGCCCACTTGATCTGAATGGAGCAGAGAGGAGACAATGCATCAGAGTCTGTTAGCCCAAAGCTCTGAATATAGTTTTACATCATTGTTGATGAGAGAGATGGGGTGATAACTCCCGCACTGGGAGGGGGTCCTTGTTGGGTATCGGGATAGTAAGAATTGTTGCCTCTAGTAAGGACCTGAGGAGTAAAGGTGAAAGGGTGTCTCGGAAAGTTTTGTAGAACATGGCCGGGAACCCATCCGGGCCAGGCGCCTTACCATTCTGAAGTTGGTTAATTACTCCCTTTATTTCAATTAGGGAGAACGGGGCCATAAGTCGCAACATCTTCCTTTGTCAGGGTAGGAAGGTCTAAGCCCTGTAGAAAAGAGCGGATATTGTCTTGGAGACAATCATCTACCTGTTCAGTCTCGTGAAGGTTATAGAGCTTGGAATAAAAGTCAGCAAAAGCTTCCCCTATATCCCTAGGAGAGGTGACATTTAGCTTTAGTTGTGTGCAAATAGTTACTCAATAGGCTTCTTTTCGTTGAGGAATTTAAACCCTTGCAATTTAGGGAGGCAAAAGTAAGGACTTATATTTTCTTTGCCCTGTCAGGGATCGTAGGGGAGAAGAGGGGGGGGGGGATAGGTAGAAAAAGGAGAAGAAGAAAAGCAAATAGAGGGGTCAATGGGTTAGGGGTTACCTTACCTACCTGGACACCAAGGCATGGAGTAGTTATCTGGAGAATGGAGATGTGCCTCACTTGTCACCCAGGGACCTAGGTTGCTCCCAAAGGGAGATAGAGAATACTGTAAGTTTTGAATTAGACATGTGTACAGGCAAACAGGAAGCACACCCCAAAGTGGGGCAGGTGAGTATATAAACAGTGGTAGGATGAGAGCGTCTACAATAGCACAGGTTATATTGTTAATCGAGTAATCAACAAAAACAGTAAAGAAAACACTTGGTGGCACTATACACCGCATAACAAGGAATTAACGGATATACCCTATGGGTATTCTAGTTCCTTGATCTCATTAAGATGAGAAGTAAATAATTGGGGGGGGGGAGAATCTCAAGGGAGATCTCGCTTCTAAGGTGGAGGGCAGGTTATGGGGCGCGGGGGGGGGGGGGAAGATTAGAGGATATATCTACAAAGTCTAAGGACTCCATAGTATCATTGGAGTGTATCCCATCTTAACAATATAATAGGGAGTGGAGTAATCAAATATTCGGGACTGAGAAGGCTTATCTGTGCCCTAAAATCGAGTGGATAAAGAGGCGTGACCCAGGAACCTATTCCTGTCTATAGGACTATAAACTATACATTGTGAGACCAGGGGTCTTCAATGTCTCAGAAATACCAATTGCCATAAGCAATTGAAAGAGTGTACTTGCATAGCACTCAACAGCACTGGTTATACATTAGCTGGATACCATAGGTAAAGAAGCCCATGAAAGGCAAGTTTAAAACATTAACTTTTAATAACTTTGTTAAAAAATAAAAAATCTAAAAATTATCAGTCAGTGTGACCTGGAACGAGGGTGATTAAAGGGGGGATAGTACCTCCCTAATCACAATATATATGATATAATGACCCCTCTATGGTCTCCTCAAATTATGCCCTTAGTTGGAAGGGAGTAATACCAATGTACCACCTTATTCATTTAATTGGGGTGTATATCACTATCACAATAAGATTGCCCCTACTGTTACTCTTTGTCTGAGTCAGGGGGTTTCTGAGGTTATATCACACCTTCAAAAATAAATTATATGGTACAGTTGCTTCTAGGAAATGTGAGTTTGAAATAATTTTTTAATGAATCAATTGTTCAGTACCTGAGTTGGTTGAATACTCCTATAGTTACCTATTGGTTAATAATTGCTAATATGGTTCAACACAAATTGTCCTCACATTTATCCAAAATTATACAGTGTACTGGCATTGTTAGGATTCTTTAATAGATTGTACTGAAAATACTGTTACAATACCACGTACTTGTAGTAACAATTCAGCTATTTGTCATCCAGCCAGATAATGAGGCTGCCAGGGATGTGTTGAATCTGAAAGTACCCTCACTGTTATAACAAATTCACATAGTCTTGGGGTGAACCACCAGAAAGATAATGTAATTCACAGGAGTGAGATAATTAAATGAATTCGGTTAATAATTATAGTTTATTACTCTAATTGAATTTAACTCCTCTGTATATTGGACACTATTGTTGCATTTGTTACCACTGTGTAGAGAATATGAATAGTGTAACTATGCCTAAACTATTATTAATAGTCCTAGCTGTCCAATGTGTCCCTTATTATTGGGAAATCATCTTGGCTGCCCCCAGAGTAGATATTCCTATTGATATACGTTTTCCAGATACCGCAAATTATTATGTCCCTTATAGAAATACACAGAAATCGGTGGCCCCAGAATTATTCTGTTAATGTATTGTTTGATGTTGTGATGTAATAACATTAAGGAATGCTTGGTGTAACATACTTTGATATAACACTACTTCAGAGACACTTGCACATTAAATGAATACAAATCTCTGTTGGTTTATTATTGGAGGGTCCAAACGTAATTTACAGATGGACTGTATATATCTGAGGACCGCTATTCCTATATGACCAGTAGTGAACTTGTTCACATCAGATTGGTTTTATGTACCGGGTTATTCGGTCTTACCCATTAGGTTGGCAATTTAAATAATACCTAGACTCGAAAGTACACAGGTTATCTCGAGTATGAAATTCTACAGAACTCTTGGACTTAGTGTTAAAAGTCAGTCCCGCGATTTGTGCTGATACCACTGTTGGATTATTTGTATTATTTAAATTATTAGCACTGTAATATTGCTGGGAGAGACAGATAGAATACTTATAATTAATTCCCCAAACTAGTGGTTCCGCTACTGCACTCTATTTGTGACTGACCGCTTCGCTGTTTGGTATATACAGGGGGGAGCTGATCTCCCCTCTTCTCGTGGTTCAATTTAAAATGTAAGCGGAATCAATATAAACATACATAGGATACTAACGGTATGCAATTAGCGGTTTGGTTTTCTAAGTGTTAGTATAAATTCGGTTTTCCCCTCCGGTAAATCTATTAATATTACAACCGCTGTGAGGTGGCAGTAGATAGGATACTTTGCTCAAGTAGATTATTAGGTTGTATTCTGTTTAAATATATTTTGTCCAGGCACTCTCACATACATACAGGTTTAAGTTAAATTCTAATAACACATTCGTTCAACAAGTCACACTGCTGGTTTGTTTAAAAAGGAGAAATAATCTCCAGTTGCCCTGACATGTTTCGCCTCAAAGGCTTTGTCTCGTCTGTCTTTTCTTAGTGTAGCTAAGAAGTCTTATGACCTTTAGATCACTATGTAACTTTAACCATAGGCATATTGTCTGGGCTTTCAAGATTACTAGGCGGGCTATGTCTGAGGCCCAAATTTTGTTGCTATAGGGATATGCCCTGGGCACTAGTTAGGGGGCCAGTCCAGAGGGGCCACTATATAGATACTGCAGATGGGGTGTCTTTTTTGCCAATTATGGGCATGAACTTTGACCATTGTAATAAATCATTTAAACAAGTAAACAAATAACATTAGCAGTGTAAACATAGTTTTGTACACGCTTATATAGTACACAATCCTTGCTGTCTAATGCTGTCTTCAGTTAAAATCTCTGGCTTAAAAAAAAGTAGGTTAGATGAGACCCTTAGTATACAACTGACCCATGGTCGAAGTCGGCTGCTCCCTGAAGTACAGATTATATGACCCCCCAGTGGAGTCTAGTATCTTATGTTTGATGTAGCTAGTGGGAATAAGTATAACTGAAGTTTGCCAGATAGGTAAGGCACCATAGTTTATAAAAGTGGACTAGAACATGGGCCCCGGGTACTAACTAGGTGAGGATGTAACCTGGCTCACATCAGTAAACTAGTCTAAGGAGTCCTCAACAGAGAACTTTATTTGAGAAGCAGCCTAGTATCATATGTGCACTTGGGGCCAGATAAATCTCATCTAAAACTATGTCAATTAGCAAAGATAACATTCAAACCCTTAATAACTTCGGATGGTACAGACATTCTTGCATGAACCTCCAACTAAACATTTCTAACTTACTAAATTACTAACAATGTCCATCGGCTCCTCCCAAAGGGGTGGTTAAATAAAGTCAGAGATACTTAAGTAATCCGTAGCTCAAGTGTCCTCATCATTATGAAGGTTCTGTGTGGATGCTAAGGCATCCAAAGGGATCCTTTCAGGGGCCAACCATTGAGGAAGGGGAGTTCATTCCAGTGCTGTTGCCTGTAGTTGTGGTGAAGGGGTGTTTGCTACTCCAGAGCTTGCTGGGACCCTTTGTAAGTCCCATTCTTTAAGAAGGTCCATACCATCTCTTACAGAAGAGACAGTGTGAAATGTACCATTTCAGTTGGCAATGAGCTTGGTGGGGTATCCCCAGCGTTACTTTACGTTGTTCTGTCTCAGTACTTGTGTGAAAGGAGTGAAGGATCTTTGTCTCTGGAGCGTGAATTGGGACAAATCTGGAAACACTGAGATCTGTTGGAATTTCTCAGGCATCGACGGTTTATTGGCCAACACTCTCAGGATCTTCTACTTATGTTTAAATAAATGTATCCTAGCTAGGACATCTCTGGGTTTGTCTGCAGAGATATTTCTCGGCCTCGGGGGGAAAGTGGACCCTGTCTAGGAGAAAGCTTGGAGCATCCAGGTCAGATAGAAATTGAGTGCAAAACAACTGTTGAGGTCGCTTGTGGTGACTTCCTCAGGAACTCCCCGAAATCTTAAGTTGTTTCTTCTGGATCTGTCCTCTAGACAGATTTGTTTGAGCTCCAGGTCTGAGATCGGAGATGCCAGGTTTTCCGAGTATGACAAAAGATTTTCATGATCTACCACTAGATCCTCCAGATCCTCCTGCTTCCTCTCCAAAGTCTCGGTTCTTTCACTTATCGCCGCCATGTCTCTGTGCAGTTCTGCAGCAGACCCTTTAATGGCCTTAGTGAGAGAGTCCTGTAGGCTATTTATCCGTCTTGAAAGGGTGTCCACTATAGTGGCCCCCATGTTATCCATAGGCAGGGCTCCAGCCATGTGGGTACTGAGCACAAGTTCTCATTCTTGGTCCTCTAGAAAGTATGTTCCCTCAGGCGAGGATTCCCTATCCTCTCTTGGAATGCTTTTAAAGTGATCTACCACCGTCCTTCTAGGTGGTCCTCTGGGCCTGGACTTCTTCCTGTTAGATTGGGACATCTTGAGTTCCGTGTGCTTATGTTTGAATGTCACTTGACTTTACTCATACACCCTGCTTCAGCAGTATGATTGTGGTGATGGGACTACTGATATCTCTCCCCCCGTACACCCACCACACCTCTAGGCCATTATGTAGCTAGACATGGTCAGTATGGAAAAGTCTCCAAACAACCCAGGGGGGCCTCTCCCTCTGGGGAAGTGTCATCTAATGACAATGTGGGAAAGGGGATGCTGGATATTACCCACTGAGAGGACCTCAGCGGGAAATGGCAAGGGAGAGGCTTCAGCGGGCAGTGGACTGTGACCCAGGGGTTTTAAACAATTAAGCTTGTCTTCAGGTAACTAGGTGTAGTTTAGCTCCTGTTGCAGGGCTGAGGGCTTTAACTCTGAGCTAGCTGTGCACTAGCCCTCCTCCTGTGCGGGACTGACTTTTGTCCACCCTTAAGCTTTCCTTATTATGTCTGGCTGGCTTTAGAGCGAGTTACCTGTCAAATCTAGGAGCCTGTCTCAGAACTTACCCTATTTCAGCTTTATGTTTGTACAAATAGAAGACACTATTCCTCTGGTTTCTTTAAGGCTTGGGCTATACTGTGCCTATAGAGTGGAAAGGCCTTATTGGTGTAGCAAGATCTATCTACCAGACAGAAAAGCCTCCTTGTAGTCTATGGAGCCTGGGGTCAGATTTCAGGGGCAGAGTCCGTGAAGACCGGAAAGTCACATGGGGGATTCAATGGCAATCGGCCGTGTTAGAGGATGTGAGGAAAGGTAAGTGTGAGGAGGCTATCGCTTACAATCAACAATCAGTCTCTTGAAGTGGCTTTATCTAGACTTTGCTCTAGGGCGTTGCGGTCAGTCAGGCTCCGTTTGGGGCCAGGAGTGTCCCTTACCAAAATGGCGGATGTTCGCACCAAATCCGGAGTAAACGAGCTGAGCCTCTCCAATCTCTGCTAGATAGAGCTGTAGTCGTTAGGAGCCTTGTGGAGGGGGACCTCTCATGCTGCAAGTGTCGGGGTGATTACAATGTGAAACTGCGCTACCTCACCACCCGTTCCTGTCAGACCAGCAGCCGTCCGAGTCGCCTCAGTCTTGGCCGCCGCCGCCTCCTCCATCCAGCTATAATAAAACCACGTCCTTTTTCTCCGGAGCGGATCCCCGACCATCCAGAGTGTTGTAGGTGAGCGCTCACCGAGTGGGAGCTTGGGCTGTAGGTAGCTGGTAACTTCGGCCTGTGATGCTTGCACTCCCCATATAAAGTTTGGGGCTAACGGCACTTCGGAAGTCCCTTATCCCTGGGTCACTGTTAGGTTCTCAAGTCCTGTAATTATAGGCGCCTCAGTTGCAGAGATTATATGATTTTTTCCAGGTTTATTTGGGAGTAGGATAGAGAGCACTCACAAAACATGTCTTCTTAGTATGGCAGTTAGCTCCGCCCCCAGTGTTGTTTTATTTGGGGGGGTTTACTGTTAGGGGGGACTTAGTATTTATTTAATGTAAAAGAGCTGTTTAACTTAGGGCAATGTCCTACAAAAGGCCGTTTTAAGGGCGATTGGTAGTTAAGTTTAGATTAGGGGGTGTTTTTATTTTGGGGGAGCTTTTTTATTTTCATAGGGATTAGGTTTTATTTTTTAATTTTTGATAATTTGGTTTATTATTTTCTGTAATGTTAGACTTTTTTATTTTTTTTTTAATTTTAGATTAATTTAAACTTTTTTTATTTTTAAAGTAATGTTAGGTTTTTTATTTTAATTGTAATTTAGTATTTTTTAATTTTAGGTAATTTGGGTTCATTTAGGGCGTGTTAGTTTAAGGGTCTTAGTAATTAAATTAGTTATTTGCGTTGTGGGGGGATTGCAGTTTAGGGGTTAATAGTATATTTAGCTTTATTGCGTTGTGGGGGATTGTTGAATTAGGGGTTAATATATTTTAATAGTTATTGCTGTGGGGGAGATGGCAGTTGACAGGTAGATATTGTGCATGTGTTAGGTGTTGGTTAATACTTTTAGGCAGTTACGGTGCTCACATACTCAGCGCAAGGCTTGCTGCACCTGCCCATGTGTGGCAAGGTGAAAATGGAGTAAGTCCTTGCGCTGAATATGTGATATCGATTTGCATCGCGGTTCGATGTTAGTTTATGGGAGTAAAATTAGTGGGGGATGGGTGAAATATACATGCCGCATTTATATGCGACACCGTATATGTGATAGCAATACCCGACTAAAACCCGGCAAGGCCAACTTCTGCGGGCAACACCGCATATGTAATCACGCCCCTGGTCTCCTTTGCAGTGGTGGGTTACAGACAGATGTGAATGACTTTATACTCTGAGGTAACCGAGCAATGTATAGAATGTTGTAAGCTCCGGTAAATTTCACTATCCATGATTTTTATTTTTCCAGCAAAATCAGACAAAATTAATAATAAATGTATGTTGTAATGGTGTTTTATTTTCCATCATTAAAAATGTTATTATGAGATTTAATGCTGAGTTTAATGTTCCTTTAACTTATTCAAACCTAACTCTTTTTTAATGGATTTCAGTGTCACAAAAAAAAAAAAAAGTACATTTTCACACAGCAAACTCTAATGGATTAAAATGAAGGTCAAAGCAATTGTGATTTATTCTACTATTTGAAATTGCTTACCAAAGATATTTTTTTCTACTAAATCCAGTTAAAATCAATTGTAATTTTGTACAGAAAATATGTGGTGAATTTTTCACCTGTAATTAAATTAAAGTGACTTAATTGCCAATACATGTTAAAAATAACTGTATAGATCTCTAAAACTGCTTCTTCAAATTATTTTCATAATAGTTCTTTATTTACCTTTATGTACCATTATTCAAGTACATTAATAATTAGTACAATAGCTTATATCTGTGTGAAGCTGATACACTATCAAAATGCCCTTCAAATTAAAAAAAGAAATTCCAAAATACAATGAAAAAGTGAACGACATATAGTCCATTGCATTTTTAATGCTTGTTGTGGTAAAATATCGCCAAGGTTATCTTGCCTTGTGTTGGATTTTTTTCTTGTTAAGTAAATCAATTAGCTTGCAAAGGACATCCAGATATCTACATGTCCTTTCTTCTACATTCAAGCTGAAATGTTTTTGGTCTCATAGCAAATATGAGCTTTTGATAACAGATGTTAATGCATTTTATTATAGTAAGCATTAGGGGAAGATAAAACTTACTGACTGTAGATCCAACAAATGTGTTTAATTTCACACTTCACTGGAAATTCACTTGTTTCCCCAGATAAAGCCATGCCCTTGAATTTAAACCTATATTTCATATCTGTAAATATGTTAACATGTTAACCTTGTAATTAGTAAAATTTCTATAGTCAGTGATAATACTGTCACTGATGATAACTGACGGGTATAGAAAAATAACAAAGCTTTTATTTCATGTAAATTACTAGAAATGCACAGTGAACATTTTGGTGCGTCCAAAATTTTGGGTTCAGAATTTTTAGGTGATTTCGGTATTTGGTTCGGTTTGGCAGAATATTTGGATAACAATTTCATTCGACAGGAAATTCGTTAGAGTGCATTATAGTTATGGAAAGCCTTCAAAGCACTCTTTACAGCCACATAATTACACTGCTAGCAAATGCAAACAATCCAAAGATTCCTTGCTAGCTGGGACGTACAAAAACATACAGTAACTAGAACAAGTTTTACAAAGAGAATTAAAACAATAAATTGAAATTAAAAGCACAGCTACAACCTTTTCGTACAATTTCTTTCTTTGCACAGTGGTTGGGGGACAGAAGAGGAACGCCTGAGCTACTGTAGCCAGGGGCACACAGTCCTCATGTCATCTAAGTAGTTCAGAGAGTCTGCTTTAGACGAACAAGGATGTTTGCAAAGATAAGCCTTTACCATGTTTGAGGCACCTGCACCAATCCCCTTTCATTAGGGGGCTTCAATGGGTCCCACTACTGCTCTACTCAGCTGTGTAGTGTTGCTGCTGCTGCTGCTGCAGGTAGGAGATTAAAAAAATATCTGCCTCTGGCTGTTGCACTTTTCTCTCACAAAGCATGCCCTCCTTTTCTTGAACTGCACACACCCTGCAAATCAGTTTGTCCGTCCAAGTTGGCTGTTTATCAGTTCTGAGTGTCATTTTTCCCTTTAATTCTGGGATCACACAAGGTGGCCAGCATCTGTTTAGGGCATTTCTCCAGATGGTCCTGCATGCAACCTTTCAGCTGCTCCTTTAACCTCCTCACAAGTGCTGCTACCTCACTGCTTAGTACCCAACCAGGAACCACTTCACAATTTTCCAGGAAGGCAATCAATAGGTGAGTGAACAAGCTATGACTTGACTCAGAATGGCAGTGTTTTGGCTCAAGTTCTCAGTCACATCCCTCAAAGGCTTTAGGACTGCTACTAACTGTCCAATCATGTTCCACTTATCTCTGACTAATGGACTCACGATGCCTATGTATTGATCGGAAGCCTTCAGGGATAGTAGCCTTTACCACCAGGTGGAGAATGTGAGCTGAACAACGCACACCAATAAAGACACCTTCAGAAGAGAACCTTCGCCATATTAGGTACTCTGTTGGTGACAACAAATCCCATTTTCACCTTGGTCCTGCCATCTCTTCTACCCACTGCACCACCATTCCCCTAAGAGCCTGTAATATATTTTCAGCACTATGCTGCTTATCTAACAGCTTGGCATGTAGGAGGAATGATCAGTAGCCCTGTCGATCCACTGGCTTAATCTTATCCTGACCAAAGCTGTCTGCCCCTACACCACCACTAGCAGTACCACTACTCTCATCCTCATCACACGCCCTGGGCTGCCACCAGTGTCACATCAGGGAAAGGAAGGCATTATAGCCTCTATTAGTACTCCATAAGTTGGAGTTAAAGTGCACTGACTGCCCAGAAGCCTTCACCAGCTCCTCCTTCAACACAGCAACTAAGGATTGGTATAGTGAGGGGACTACACTAGTTCTAAAAGTGCTGTGTGAAGGGAGGTGTCATTGGGGAGCAGCTGCTTTCAACAACTGCTTGAAAGACTCCTCTTTGAGCAAAGGAAAAGGAACACCACCGACAGCTACTAGATGGGTAACTTTTCTGGATTGCTGCCTGGACATGCTCCTAGAGTAAAGCTCTCAAAATCCAGGCAAGTAAGTGCTGGCTGACAATAGAGAGTATGCATTCCCTAATATGAAGTTATATGAGAGGATCTAGACTAGGCAACTTATGAGTGATAACTTTTAACATATTGTTAACCATAGGCTAGGAAAATTATACCTCTTTTTTTGTTTTTTGGTTCTTCACAAGCAGTCAAAAGTTTAAGGACACCTGACCATCATACCTATATATGCTTGTTAGACATGTCATTCAAAAGCCATGGACTTAAATCTGGAATTGGCTCTCATTTGCAGCTATAACATTTTTAGGTAGGCTTTCCACAAGATTTTTGAGTGTGTCTGTCGGAATTTGTGCCCATTCAGCAGAAAAAACATGTATGAGGACAGTCACTGATGTTGGATGAGAAGGTCTGGCTTGCAGTTGGCATTCCAATTCCCCTCACAGATGTTCAGCGTGGTTGAGGTTAGGGATTTTTTTTCCAGGCCACTCAAATTCCTCCACAACAAACCTATAAAATCAGGTCTGCATGGACCTAGCTTTGGGCACAGCAGTGCATGCATACTTAAACAGGAAAATGCATTCCACAAATTATTGCCACAAACTTGGAAACACCCAAGTGTCTAAAATGTTTTTATATCCTGTAACATTAGGATGACCCTTCAATTGAACTAAGGGGCCTAGCTCAAACTCTGAAAAACAGTCCCAAGCCTTTATCAATCCTTCACCAAACTTGACATCCGCCACAGCCATACTCTTCCATTAGACTGCCAGATATCGAAGCATGATTTATCACTCAGAGAACAAATTCCAGTGCTTAAGAGTCCAGTATCAGTGTGCTTTACACACCTCCAGGCAAAGCTTAGCATTTTGCATTTGGATGTGAGACTTGTGTACTGATGCTTGGAAGAATTATAAATTCATTAATTAAATGATGGAGGATTTTTACATGCTATGTGCTTCAGCACTCTGCGGCCCGTTCTGAGTTTGTGGGGTTTACTGCATTGTGGCTGGGCTGTTTTTGCTTCTAGATGCTTCCACTTAACAATAATAGCACTTACAGTTGACGGGGTAGATCTAGTAAGGTAGATATTTCACAAAGGTGGCAACCTATGACAGTACCACCTTTTAAATCACTGATCTCTTCAGTATGATCGATTGTACTGACAATGTTTGTCTATAGAAATGTCATGGCTATGTGCTGCCTTTTATGCATCTGTTAGCAATAGCTGTGGCTGAAATAACTGAAGTCAATCATTTGTATGGGTGTCCACATACTTTTGGCTATAGGCCAGATTAAAAATCGCAAACGTTTGAGCACAAGCAATATTGGGTTTTCACAATTGTTTGCACACAGGTTAAATTGCGCTCAGAAGTTGAAATTTAACACGATTGCAACTCAAGTAAACACTCGTTGGATAGTGCATACTCAGAGCTGTGGTAAAATGTTAAAAAAAAATGTGACCAAACACATCAAAAATACATTACAAAGTACAGTTATACAGTTATAGCCATAATAACACCATATAATAAAAATTATTGGAAAAAAATTACACACAAAAGTGTTTAAAGATATGAGGTCTTAGGTGTAAGAAAAAAGGCAAAGGGCTTTAACATTGAGATCTTGCTTTGAAGCTATGTATATTTTTTCCTGCAAACTATGGGTGAGATGCTACACAGGTTGCTATAACAAAGATAAAGTCACCAAATAGTGTCCAACAAAGATGGTCCCAAAGGACATAGGCACCCTCTAGAGGCTTCCGTCCATAGCAGGTGGTAATTAATACCAAGATAGCTGAGACCATCTATATATGAGTGGTGTTTTCCTCTGGTATTGGTTTTGTTCATCCATCAAGCACTATTGAAGTACACTTCTGTTATAAGTTATGCACTTTAGCATCTATATGTTCCTCTAATCTTTGGCATAGATCCTCAGGTTTTTTCTCATGCTGACAATTTCCAGTTAGGTATAACTGGGTCACCCTCTAAAAAAGAGGTGTTGTCTTTCATTTTTTGATATAACAATGCATTTGCATGGATCCTCATTTGTAATCCAAGGTAGCAGATTCCTGTTGGAGTACAGGGCTACCCTCTAGAAGAGGTGTTGCATCTAGCATTTAGTTATATGCATATTTATCCATATATATTGATTATAAGCTTGCCATGCTTTTTTAATCTATTTGTTCATTGCTTTACATACAATATATGTGTTATTATTGTATTTATGGTATGTTAAACATAATACAAATGGACGCATCTTTGTTGGGAGACTTGTCTGCAGAGTTTATGCACGAATGTGGACAGAGCCAAAATAAATTATTGATAATTGTTTGAATATATTTGGTGTGATACCATTATTTTTCTATATAATTTTTGAGTGCTGAAATCCCTGTTTTAAGAGAATATATATATATATTCTCTACTTTCCTCTCTTGACTCTAATCTATATACTATATATATATATATCTATATATATTTATATATATATATATATATATATATATATATATATATATATATATATATATATATATATATATATAAAATATGTTTTAGTTTAAAAACTCTAGAAGTTAAACCAGTCCAGTTTTAATGAGTAATTCTAACAATCATTAAATACAGTTACAAGTATGCTACAAACACCACAAACACATTTTAAAATGATGATTTATGGTCTCCATGTAATCTGGCTCAAGATAAACATTCTGTCATTTTGTTGCATTTTTATCTTTGTAAACCTGCACATGATAATATTTCCATCAAGGAAAAAATCACAAACACCCCTTTCTGTGGCCATGTGCACTAAACCAACTTTATAGGAAGCCGGTGAAACCTTACACTGAGCACAGTGTAGAATACCTGTATAGATGTACATCTCTATATCTAGATTATTTTATTATAGCTTTTCCTCCAGTTATGTGAACCTGTATATATTATTATATATTATACTAAATCATTTTAAAATCTATGACTCTGTTACTCGATTGGGAAATGCTATCTCATGAAAATAAAAATGCAGATAAAGAATTGCAAAAAGACTTCCGGTGTGCGGCTCACCAAGATGTCCACTGATTCACATTGCTCCATGAATGATATCTGCATATAAAAGATTTGTGGCCGAATCTTAAGCCATCCAGACCTCCCTTGGCAATAAGTGTGCCCGGGAAACTACCAGGATCAGGATGTTTCAACTCCTGGCTACCGAGAAGTCATAAAAGTAAAATTAAGCCTGTAGGCTTTTCTACAGTGCTCATTACGGTGACAAACAAGATGGAGCACATTTTCTCTTCCCTCATTGAAGTTTTTACACCTTTGTTTGACTCCCTGGTAAAATCTATGGGAGAACTTCTGCGAGAAGCGAGAGCACTTCAAGTAACTGACCTTCCTAGAATTTCTCCTGCCTGCTTGATAGAGCCTCGACAGATCTCATCAACCAACCTGAATACAGATGGGGCTTTCTTAGTATCGGCCATTTTGGATTCTGACAAAGCAGCATCAGTGATGGACCTATGCCCTACTGTTGTCCTAACGCAGCCAAGTTGTCGGATCACTTTGGAAGCATAGATAGATGGTGGAGCGAATGTGTTGCACAAAATTAAATACCCCAACCACGGTCTAGAGGTAACAAACCGTGGCCCCTAGTTATCAAGCCGTCAACCTCAAATACGCTGGAATTCCGCAGCGTATTTGTGGCGAGGCTGATTCGCCTTAGTTATCAAGCCCTGCTGCCCGGCAAAAGTAGAATTTAGTGATGTAAGCTTCGATCCGCCGGATTCAATCAGCCAATCAGATTTTTCTTACCTTAATTCCGATTGGCTGATAGAATCCTATCAGCCAATCGGAATTCGAGGGACGCCATCTTGGATGATGTCACTTAAAGGAACCGTTATTCGTCTGGAAGTCGTCGGTGGAAGAAGATGGCTCCGCGTCGGCTCGTCTGAAGATGGCTCCGCTCCACTTCGGATGGATGAAGATTGAAGACACCGCCTGGATGAAGACTTCAATCGGATGGAAGACCTCTTCAGCTCCCCTTGGATGATGACTTCAATCGGATGGAAGACTTCTTCAGCGCCCCTTGGATGATGACTTCGGCTGCTGCGGATGTCCTCTTCTGTTCCATCGGTGGTCGGCTGGCTGAAGATGGCTAAAGGTAGGATGATCTTCAGGGGGGAAGTGTTAGGTTTATTTAAGGGGGGTTTGGGTTAGAGTAGGGGTGTGTGGGTGGTGGGTTTTAATGTTGGGGGGGTTGTAATTTTTTTTTCAGGCAAAAGAGCTGATTTCTTTGGGGCATGCCAAGCAAAAGGCCCTTTTAAGGGCTGGTAATGTAATAGAGCTGTTAACTTTTTAATGTAGAATAGGGTAGGGCATTTTTTTATTTTGGGGGGCTTTGTTATTTTATTAGGGGGTTTAGATTAGGTGTAAGTTGCTTAAAATTGTTGTAATATTTTTTAAATGTTTGTAACTTATTTTTATTTTTTTGTAACTTATTTTTTTTATTTTTTTGTACTTTAGTTAGTTTATTTAATTGTAGTTATTTGTAGTTAATTCATTTAATTTATTTAATGATAGTGTAGTGTTAGGTTTAATTATAACTTAGGTTAGTTTTTATTTTACAGGTAAATATCTCTTTATTTTAGCTAGGTAGCTATTAAATAGTTATTAACTATTTAATAGCTATTGTACCTAGTTAAAATAAATTGAAATTTGCCTGTAAAATAAAAATAAATCCTAAGATAGATACAATGTAATTATTAATTACATTGTAGCTATGTTAGGGTTTATTTTACAGGTAAGTATTTAGTTTTAAATAGGAATAATTTATTTAATAATAGTGTAGTGTTAGGTGTAATTGTAACAGTTTTAAATAGGAATAATTTATTTAATGATAGTGTAGTGTTAGGTTTAATTGTAACTTGGGTTAGTTTTTATTTTACAAGTAAATTTCTCTTTATTTTAGCTAGGTAGCTATTAAATAGTTATTAACTATTTAATAGCTATTGTACCTAGTTAAAATAAATTGAGTATTTAGTTTTAAATAGGATTAATTTAGTTAATAAGAGTTATAATATTTAGATGTATTTAATTAATATTTAAGTTAGGTGGGTGTTAGGGTTAGGGTTAGACTTAGGTTTAGGGGTTAACATATTTATTATAGTTGTGGCGGTGTAGGGGGGGCAGGATAGGGGTTAATAAATTTATTATAGGTGGCGGCGGTGTAGGGGGGGCAGGATAGGGGTTAATACATTTATTAGAGGTGACGACGGTGTAGGGGGGGCAGATTAGGGGTTAATAAGTTTAATATAGGTGGCGGCGGGGTCCGGGAGCGGTGGTTTAGGGGTTAAACAATTTATTTAGTTGCTGCAGGGTCCAGGATCAGCAGGATAGGGGTTAATAAATTTATTATAGGTGGCGGCGGTATAGGGGGGGCAGGATAGGGGTTACTAGGTATAATGTAGGTGGCGGTGGGCACCGGGAGCGGCGGTTTAGGGGTTAATACATTTATTATAGTTGAGGTGGGGTCTAGGAGCAGCGGTTTAGGGGTGAATAACTTTATTTAGTTGCGAGGAGCTCCGGGGGTGCCGGTATAGGGGGTTGAAAAGTGTACTTTAGTGTGAGTGCTTAGTGACAGGGGTATCAATAAAGCTGGGAAAAAGCCGAAGAGCAGCGAGATCGGATGAGTGATTACTATCACAGTCCGCTGCTCATTGCCCCGTACGTAGTGCGCGGCTTTTTGACAGCTTTATTGATAACTTTGGCGAGCGTATTCAGGTCCGTGGCGGCGATGTGAAGCGAGCTTAGGCGGGCGTATTGGTGCCGGCGATGGCAGGTAAGTAGACACGTTGATAATTAGGCCTCCATGTCTCAAGAGGCTTGACACGCATCATGAAGATTACATTTTATAGCTCCACAAGCTACATCACAGATTAATTGCGATCCTAAATCTCTATAACTAGCACCTTACTATGTCCCAACCCTACAACCGGACAACACTCCAGACACGATGTCCACCATAGACTAATAGACGGACTGGTTCCACCGAGGGCTGGAGTGGGATGATAGTATATGGCAGGAGGAAAAACGAATTCAGATTAGTATACCCCTACTTGTGAAATGTCACACTTTTAGCGCTAGTATACATGTATATAAATTGGCCGGCCTATACTGTTATTTTTGCTTGTTTTTCATAATTACTTATTGACCTCATTGCTATTTGACATTAGAGACTAGCTGCGTAGCTGCTATGGATTCCTTGAATGGGATTGTTGCTATACTGCCCACCTGTGGATAACATCAATGCAAACATAAATTAGTAGGACTACCCTAGACCTTTACTGCATGATCTTAACCTACCAAGGGACGTTTGACATATAGTGCCATAACTTTGCTTAATTAAACCACTGTGTCCATTTGTAATGAGTCACTTTACAGTAGAAACAGCTTTAGATGCGGCAAGTTATTGTATCATCTTTAGTGACCTTGCAGTTTACTGGACTATGCTCCTTCCTTTATACATGCAGGACCTGCCCTACATTACTTTTACCATATATATCAGTGCATAGTATAAGATCTCTGCCCAACTTTCGTTTGATACCTATCCATCTACAGCATCCTACTTAAGCTTACAACCATATATGCCGTGAACATTTAAATAGTTTATATTCCTGTATATATCATACTTATTTGGTGATCTTATTATGCAATGACAAAACTTTCCACTTTTAATTACCGCTGAGTCCACTACCCGGCAATATCTGACCAGTTATAATAACTGCAAAGGCTGTGCTAACATCTAACACTGGGGTTCAGCATTATTTTAGTCGATCTTGGTAGATTGTTTAGCAAATAAGTACCATGGGTCTACCCAGACTTGCCTTTGCCTGTTTAATTGTTTTGTTAGGTAGTGAGATTCCTGGTTGCACTCTGCTTAGAATAATATTCTACCAATTAACAATATCATTCTTGCGAAGAATACTTTTACCAAACATACAGTATATCTCTGAGGTACAGAGTCTCTGCACTATGCAACCATATCTATTTTACTGTGCTGAGTAACATACCCATGTATGCATGTCATACATATCTAGCTGAGAATTATTTAACTGTGAATTTGTCCTTCTATAACCACAGCTCACATACTCCTAGTCCTATTTGAGACTTGTTTCATTTAGTTTTGTTTAGTTCTTATGTTTAGTTTAGTTTAATAAGTTAAAAATGAGAGAGTTTGGATAACAGTACAGACAGTGAGAAAGCCTTGGTTAATATGTACAATAAATATATGTTATACCTGTATTGAATGTATTACCATATATCCTTATTTCATAACCCAATATATCACGTGTCTTGGAAACTTACCTCTTATCCGTATATAAATATGTAGCAAACCAACAATGCTCATAGTGCTATATTCTTGAAATTCATGTCTCCTATTCTCAGTTGGGTACCACATGCTTTTCTGACAATATCTATTGTAAGTTTATTCAGTGTGATCTTGTACAATTTAGAATTATTTGTATGTATGTGTTTACATGTTGTATGCCTGAACTCTCTTCAATAAAAATAATAAAAAAAAAAAAAAGAATTGCTATACTGCCCACCTGTGGATAACATCAATGCAAACATAAATTAGTAGGACTACCCTAGACCTTTACTGCATGATCTTAACCTACCAAGGGACGTTTGACATATAGTGCCATAACTTTGCTTAATTAAACCACTGTGTCCATTTGTAATGAGTCACTTTACAGTAGAAACAGCTTGGATGTTCCATCGTCATTTTGATTGTCTAGGTTTGATTGAACCTATTTTGTGGGTTGCCCATGTCTAGTGACGTGATATCTTTGTTATATGCTCTTTAGATGCGGCAAGTTATTGTATCATCTTTAGTGACCTTGCAGTTTACTGGACTATGCTCCTTCCTTTATACATGCAGGACCTGCCCTACATTACTTTTACCATATATATCAGTGCATAGTATAAGATCTCTGCCCAACTTTCGTTTGATACCTATCCATCTACAGCATCCTACTTAAGCTTACAACCATATATGCCGTGAACATTTAAATAGTTTATATTCCTGTATATATCATACTTATTTGGTGATCTTATTATGCAATGACAAAACTTTCCACTTTTAATTACCGCTGAGTCCACTACCCGGCAATATCTGACCAGTTATAATAACTGCAAAGGCTGTGCTAACATCTAACACTGGGGTTCAGCATTATTTTAGTCGATCTTGGTAGATTGTTTAGCAAATAAGTACCATGGGTCTACCCAGACTTGCCTTTGCCTGTTTAATTGTTTTGTTAGGTAGTGAGATTCCTGGTTGCACTCTGCTTAGAATAATATTCTACCAATTAACAATATCATTCTTGCGAAGAATACTTTTACCAAACATACAGTATATCTCTGAGGTACAGAGTCTCTGCACTATGCAACCATATCTATTTTACTGTGCTGAGTAACATACCCATGTATGCACGTCATACATATCTAGCTGAGAATTATTTAACTGTGAATTTGTCCTTCTATAACCACAGCTCACATACTCCTAGTCCTATTTGAGACTTGTTTCATTTAGTTTTGTTTAGTTCTTATGTTTAGTTTAGTTTAATAAGTTAAAAATGAGAGAGTTTGGATAACAGTACAGACAGTGAGAAAGCCTTGGTTAATATGTACAATAAATATATGTTATACCTGTATTGAATGTATTACCATATATCCTTATTTCATAACCCAATATATCACGTGTCTTGGAAACTTACCTCTTATCCGTATATAAATATGTAGCAAACCAACAATGCTCATAGTGCTATATTCTTGAAATTCATGTCTCCTATTCTCAGTTGGGTACCACATGCTTTTCTGACAATATCTATTGTAAGTTTATTCAGTGTGATCTTGTACAATTTAGAATTATTTGTATGTATGTGTTTACATGTTGTATGCCTGAACTCTCTTCAATAAAAATAATAAAAAAAAAAAAAAAGAATTGCAAAAAAATAAAATGAGTTTAAAAAGTTTAGCAACTGATGTTTCTTGTGACAATAGACAATTCTATTTGCTTTGCAGTAATAATGCATTAATATTCATGTCACAAAAAATCTCACATGAATGAGGTCATCAATCAGCAAATGACTCTAATTAATTATAGTAATTCATACTTTAATACATCCAATTTGCAGGTTTGCTATACTGTGTACATAACAGCAGTATTATGTTGGCCAGATGTCAGACATATTTGTAAACTTACTACTCACACAACCAGAGGGAAGCAAAGCTCACCATGAACTGATGCTTTAGAGCATATTTCTGTGTCTATGGGGTACATGTGGCAACAGTTCTTTGAAGCCCCAACCCCCTGGCAAAGAATCTTATTAGTTTCAGAGACCATCATCATGATACCTATGTTATACCCCCATGGAAACAGAAGTGTGCCCTAAAGCATCAGATCATGATGAGCTTTTCTTGTTTCTGCGCTTGAAAATATGTGTGGTTTCTTTTTAAACAGAGGCCTTAATCTCCAGCAAAGTAAATGTATGTTATGATTAAGCATTCATTTAATAGATTGTTATCAAATATGCATAGGCAGAAACAAACTAATAAGTTGCAATGTAGATAAATTACCTTTATTGTAAATACTCAAAAATGTTCAACAGTCAGTAATTCAATAAAGCATGAATAGATGAGTAAACCTCAGTGAATCAGCAGCATAGAATGACAAAAGAACATAAAAGACTAGAGAGTCTGTCATTGAACCTAACCAAGATAATGGAATGTAGAGTAAGGACATGAATGAAAATTATGAGAGAAAATAAGAATCACATGTCTACTCATTAGGAAAAATTAGTACATAGAATGAGGCACATCTGAATTCCTCAATCAGACAATAAGATAAGCAGAATGCTTGTAGTAGGCAGAAATTCATCATTCTAAGAATAAACCAAAGTGCTGTTTCAAAATATGCACTGAATGATCCTCAAAGGCCCATTGAAATATCTTGATACACATATTAAGTTTGACATTACTAGCTTTCTCCTAAGAGAATCTTGGGGCCAACATTTATTACAAATGATAGAATACGCCAATGAAATGTTATCAACATTTGAAAATAATAATTTAAGATATAATTATTATTTCTACTTATCTTAGCTGTCCTCAACGGCAGCGTTCCTTGGCGGCGGCGGTCCTCGGCAGCGCGAAGGCTCCTCTTCATGCGATTGTCCGTTGCAAACTGAAGATTGAATGCAAGTTACCTCATATGTATTGGGGTACCTTGCATTCCTATTGGCTGAAATTTGTAAATCAGCAAATAGGATGAGAGCTACTGAAATCTTATTGGCTGATATGACCAGCCAATAGGATTTCAGTAGCTCTCATCCTATTGGCTGATTTACAAATTTTAGCCAATAGGAATGCAAGGTACCCTAAATTGATTGCGGTAGCTTGCATTCAATCTTCAGTTTACGACAGACATTGGATGAAGAGGAGCCTCCATGCCACTGAGGACCGCCGCTGAGGATCCATGGATGAGATGATGGATCTTTCTGGAAGAAGACCTTCTTCGCCAGACTACAGGAACTGTGAGTACCTATTGTGGGCTTAGGTTTAGGCTCTATTTAAGTTTTTGGGGTGTTTTTTTTTTTTTTAGATTAGGGTTTTTTTGGGCTAGAAAAAGAGCTTATTGCCTCTTGACTCCTCTGCTCATACGTAATATGTTCAACATCCAGCATTCCTGTAACATACGAGTTGTCATGTGTCACAATATTATCCACTTAATTTTTATATATTTGTATTGACTTTGCTTCAATAAAAAAAAAAAGAAAAAAATTATAAATAAGTTAATCCCCCTTTTTTTTATAAGGATTGTCTTTATGACAGCTGGAAAGATTAAATTAGTAGCTAATGCTGTTGCAACAAGCCAGCAGCTGCCTTTCTTGCAACAAGCCAGCAGCCGCCTTTCTTACCTTAAATTTAATAGTTTTAAAAGCATGAAAGAGTAAAAAAAATTTGACGTGCAAATTCTTTTTATTTTTTTTTTATTTTAATTTTTTTAAATCCAAATGCACGTCTAGAATTGATTACACTAAAATGACTTCATGCATCTGTTCTATTAGACATGATTACTGCAGCATACAAAATACTACCAATAAAAAATGCAAGAGGTATGGGTTGCATGCACAACTTGTTGTTATTGGGCCCACAATATAATATAATATTATTCACTATGGACTATGGACCTGATTCCCAAAAACTCACCGGCATGCAAAGAAATCATCAGCTTATTTTACTGAGAGCTTTATTGTAAGTATATCTCGGTCACATTAAGAATATTAGTGAACTTAAGGGTCATGATACCCAAATGTTGAAACACTTGAAAGTGATGCAGCATAGCTGTAAAAAGCTGACTAGAACATATCACCTGAACATCTCTATATAAAAACAAAGATATTTTACCTCAAAATATCCTAAGTATTTACACTCCACTGTAAAGGACTTTAAGCAGCAAATCAGTATGCCTGTCCCGGTACCTGCAAGGGACTGTGCCTCATGCACACTCATGTTATTTCCCTATTTAGTTTAAGGAATTTTACTATAAAATCTCATGAGAGTTAAGTGAAATATCATGAGATCACAGTAAATGAGTTCATGACCTCAGCACTGCTGATGGGCTGCTTTTCATTTCTTCCTTTTTCTTTTTTACCTGCAGCTGGACAGCAGCTGAATTATAACTTTTTACACAGCACAGAGCTGAGGAAATTGTGAGGCAAATTATATTCCTTTTTTACATAGAAATTCTCAGGTGACATTTTCCTGTCAGCTTTTACAATTATACTGCACCACTTTCAAGTGAATTAACATATAACTATTGTGTCCCATTAATGAGATACGATGTCTAATTGGTGACTGCACATATTTGCCTTGGAATTTGGCTCATCTGATGTGTTCAGCTAAGGGCCCAGATGATCTAAAGTTCTCTCAGATGAGATAATCTTGGCAAACTAGTGAGAGATGTTTAATATCACTATGCAGGTTTCTGTATTTGAAGGAGAGACCCCTATATTGAAATATAAGGTCCAAAAAAATCCCCAAAATTTCTATGGTACAAGTTTTGATCATCAGTGGTATAATATAATTAATGAAATGGTGTTGTGGAAATAAGAGGAATGTCTTGTTACACAGCTATTGATAAGCCACAAAATAGAATATATTTAAATAATATTCCCTGTGTAAAGCCTGTATTCTTAGCTACTGAGTTTGAAGAAAAAGAGTCAGGTTTTTGTTTACAATTGTTAATGTATGATGTCACATGACAAGAGAAAAGGGCCTGATATTCAAAACCTCACTGGCATGTAGAAAAATCATGCAAAATCATTGGGATTTTTTTTAGGCCCTGCATTGCAATGTAGGAGTCTCTGTTTCGCATAAAGAACAATAAATAGCAACAAAAACATGTCTCAAGTTAAAAATTATGTTTCCAAATTTTTTTTAAGAGCCCTGCCATACTTACGAGACTTCTTAGAATATCTCTCCTGAGCGGATAGGTTTTGAATTTCAGGCCCTAAGTGGGAACTATTAAAAATAATAAAGCTGTCGGTGTGATGTCATAAATAAAGCTATATCATACAAAATATACTGAACACACAAATTTGTGATGATGTCAATACTGTATATTATGAGTTGTGATTTTGTCATCTCATTATGGTACTGCATCTGTGTCTTTACTAATTCAAGGTATGTAACAGAGTCCCGAAAATAAAAATTAAAGGTTGTATCATATATTTGCAATGCAATTACAATAAACAGGTAGTGCTTATTTTTTCTGGACAGAAAATACAATTAACCTATATGAAACCTCATGCTGTTCACTTAAACAATTTTTCTCTTTTCTTTCCTTTTAATAAAGAAAGAACTAGGGCATGCAGTCTCTCTCACTGTCACACACAAACATCTAAACACATGCTTTAGGCTGTCTAGAAAAGGAGATGATGGTAATCAGCTGGTTTAGTGGAACACATAATCTTCATGCGTTTGACACTCAAAGTGCTGCATGTCCAGTCCATGACAGTAAAATGATTGTAATTAAACAATTTCTCAAATGTTATAGACTAAACAAAAAGCTTAAGCTAAAAATTTCTAATGTAGTGGGTAGTTATGAAAGATTAAGGCGAGATTACAAGTGGAGTGCAAACATTTGCGTACAAGCGATATCGTGTTTTTCCGCAATCGTTTGCGTGCAGGTTAAATTGCACTAGCATTACAAGATGAAAATAAATGCAAACGCACAAATGCAATAGTGATTTACGCTAGAATGATTACCGCGTCCTCAGAGTTCTGGTTAACTGTTTCACGAAACATAAAAGTTGCACAAAACACATCAAAAATATATTACAAAACACACTTACACTCATAATAAAACCATCTAATAAAAAATATTCAATAATATTGCACACAAAAGTTATAAAGGCTCAAAGATATGAGGTCTCAGGTGTTTGAAATAAAAAGGCAAGAAAAGGGCTTTAATATTAAGATACACACATATATATATATATATATATATATGTTTGTACATATGAATTTATGTATTTATATTTGTATATATGTATTTACAGACATATGAGTATACAAATAGACTCATATATATATATATATATATATATATATATATATATATAAATATGTATTTAAGAATAAATAGAACATATTCTGTTACGTGCAGAACATTGGAGCGTGAAATATTCATATTGTGATTTGTCATGTCAAGTTAGCGCACATAAGAATATGTGATCTTGTTTGTGTGAAAATGGGGTGCTAGATTTTTTTTCCACTTTTTTTCTCTGTTGACTTCTATGGGGGAATACGTGAACCCGCATGCGATATTCTAACTTAAGATTTTTGCACTCGTCGGATCAGGGCGAAAGCGAAAACAGTTTACTTTCAACTCATAATACAAGCACAACCTGACGAGTGCAAACATCTTACTTCTAGAGCAATTAACAATCAAGCAGGAGTGTTATTTGCGCTCCACTCGTAAACTGTGCCTAAGAGGCCTATTTATCAAGCCATCAACCGCAAATACACTGGAATTCCGCAGTGTACTTGTGGCGAGCTTGATTCGACCCATTTATCAAAGCCTACAGACCGCCAAAAGTTGAAATCTCTGACATAAAAAATACGATCGGCTGGTCTCAATCCGACACAGATCGATGATTACATCATTACAGATGTTCCGAATACACATTAAGCACTATTTGACAACTTTTCCAATTTATCAAATAGTTAACCGGTACGCTAGCGGCTATTCCGACCCAGCATACCTGGTTTTCAATTTGCCACCCTGGAGGCCGCGGATGCCATAGCAATCAATGGGAGTCTGAAAGCAGCGAAAGCTTATGTTCGATGAAGTTTCCCTTTAAGGTACGTCATCCAAGATGGCGTCCCTTACATTCCGATTGGCTGATAAAATTCTATCAGCCAATAGGAATTAAAGGGGAAAAAATCCTATTGGCTGTTGCAATCAGCCAATAGGACTGAGCTTTCATCCTATTGGCTGATCCAAACAGCCAATAGGATTGAGCTCACATTCTATTGGCTGATAGAAAACTGCCAATAGGATATTTTCCCCTTTAATTCCTATTGGCTGATAGAATTCTATCAGCCAATCGGAATGTAAGGGACACCATCTTGGATGACGTACTTAAAGGGAAACTTCATTCTACGTTGATCATCGGAAGAAGAGGATGCTCCGTGCCGGATGTCTTGAAGATGGATCTGCTCCGTGCCGGATGGATGAAGATAGAAGATGCCGTCTGGATGAAGAATTCTGCTGGCTTCAATGAGGACTTCGGCTGCTTGGAAGAGGATGGATGTCCAGTCTTCGAAAACTGTAAGTGGATCGTCGGAGTTAGTGTTAGGTTTATTTAAGGGTTTATTGGGTGGGTTTTATTTTTAGAGTAGGGTCTGGGCAGTAATAGAGCTAAATGCCCTTTTAAGGGCAATGCCCATACAAATGCCCTTTTCAGGGCAATGGGGAGCTTAGTATTTTTAGATAGGGTTTTTATTTGGGGGGTTGTTTGTGTGGGTGGTGGGTTTTACTGTTGGGGGGGGGTGTTTGTATTTTTTTTTTACACGAAAAGAACTGATTTCTTTGGTGCAATGCCCCGCAAAAGGCCCTTTTAAGGGCAATTGGTAGTTTATTGTAGGCTAGGGTTTTTTTTATTTTGGGGGGTCTTTTTTATTTTGATAGGGCTATTAGATTAGGTGTAATTCGTTTTTATTTTTGATACTGTGGTTTGTTTGTTTTTGTAACTTAGTGTTTTTTATTTTTTGTAACTTAGCATTTATTTTTTGTAATTTAGTACATTTTAATTGTAGATTTAAATAATTTCAGTAGGGTTAGGTTTTTAAATATGTATTATAGTTAATTTAATTGGTAGTTTAATGTAATTTTAGTATAATAGTTAGTAACATAGTAACATAGTAGATAAGGTTGAAAAAAGACTGAAGTCCATCGAGTTCAACCTATACAAATCTAAAATACTTACAAAAAGCTCCAGTTAAGCTTAAATAACCCCAATAAAATGTGACCCATTTAATACTAGCAATCATATCCATGAATTTTGTTTATATACAGAAATTTATCCAGACTATTTTTAAATGTATCTATGGTATTGGCATTCACTACCTCCTTTGGTAATGAGTTCCACAATTTTATTGCTCTTACAGTGAAAAAACGTTTCCGTTGCAGGAGATTAAATCTCCTTTCCTCCAACCTTAAATTATGACCTCTTGTCAGAACCAATTTTCTTGGAATAAAAAGAGCTTCTGCCATCTCTGTATATGGGCCTTGAATATATTTATATAAAGTAATCATGTCACCTCTCAAGCGCCTTTTTTCTAAAGAGAACAGACCCAGTTTGGCTAGCCTCTCCTCATAGGTTAATTTCTCCAATCCCCTTATTAGCTTTGTGGCCCTTCTCTGAACTTTTTCTAGTTCTGCAATATCTTTTTTAGCAATCGGTCCCCAGAACTGCACTCCAAACTCAAGGTGAGGTCTTACCAGGGCTTTATATAATGACAGAATTATGCTTTCCTCCCTTGAATCAATGCCTCTTTTAATACATGCTAGTATCTTATTAGCCTTTGAAGCCGCTGCCCTGCATTGTGCACTCATCTTTAGCTTGTTATCTATTACTACTCCCAAATCCCTTTCCTCCTGTGTTTGGCTAAGTCTTGTCCCATTTAAAAAATACATAGCCTGCTTATTTTTACTTCCAAAATGTAGAACCTTACATTTTTCCGTATTAAATCTCATTTTCCATTCACTTGCCCATAGTTCTAATTTTAGCAAATCCCTTTGCAAAGAGAGTTCATCCTGCTCTGACCTAATGACCTTACTTAACTTAGTATCATCTGCAAAAATAGAGATGTCGCTATTTAATCCTTGCTCCAAGTCATTTATAAAAATATTAAAAAGAACAGGGCCCAGTACTGATCCCTGGGGGACGCCACTGATTACCTTTGTCCAATCTGAGTATGATCCATTTACTGCTACTCGTTGCTCCCTATCTTTTATCCAGTTATTTATCCATGAGCTAACATTTTCAGCTAGGGTAGGTTAATTAACAGTTTAATATAGTTTAATGTAATTTTAGTATAATAGTTAGGGTAGGTTAATTAATAGTTTAATATAGTTTATTTTAATTCTAAAGGTAAGTTTTAATTTATTATAAGATAGGGATGAGGTAATTTTAATGTAAAGTTAGTGGGTTGTTAGGTTTAGGGGTTAATAGCTTAATTTAGTTTATGGCAATGTGGGGGGGCTGGTGGTTTAGGGGTTAATAGGTTTAGTAAGTGGTAGTGATGTGGGAGGCCAGAGGTTTAGGGGTTAATACATTTATTTAGTGGCGGTGGGGTCCGGGAGCGGCGGGATAGGGGTTAATACATTTATTTAGTTGCGGCGGGGTTCGGGAGCAGTGGGATAGGGGTTAATAGCTTTATTAAAGTTGCAGTGCAGGGTCCGGGAGTGGCGGGATAGGGGTTAATACATTTATTTAGTTGCAGTGGGGTCCGGGAGCGGCGGGGTAGCGGTTAAACATTTTAGTATAGTTGCGGTGTTTAGTGACAGGGTATAAATAAAGTTGGTAAAAAGCCGAATAGCAGCGAGATCGATGACTGTTAGTTAACAACAGTCCATTGCTCATCGCCCCGTACTTGGTGCGCAGCTTTTTGCCGGCTTTTTTTATAAATATGGAGATCGTATTCAGGCCGCGATGTTAGGTGACAGTAGGCGGGCGTATTGGTGCCCCCGAATGCAGCATAGTTGACGGCTTGATAAATAGGCCTCTAAGTCTTTATGAGTTGAATCTGAAATACATAATAAATATAAAGTCTTGGAATCATAAAATGTAACTACAGCTCTGATACAGAAGGTCAAGGATAAAGGACAGATACTTAAAATGACCAAAGCAATTTTGTCTTCATTCAATATATGTCTTTAAAACGGATGCATAAATGGAAGCACTTTTGTAAGCTATTACAGTGAGAAAAAGGCTGTTATGCCAAATAGGACATAGTCTTTATAAATATTTCTTACACTATATTGTTTTCAATTCAGTAAAATGAATTTGCTATAAACTAGTACAAGTTTCCTTACATTTTTCTGTCTCTTTAATAGATGTGTATTTTACCTACCTAGACATGTGCTAATTCCCTGACAGTCACTATTATTGCTACACTTATAGATGGGATATACCATGAGGTGCCATCAAATAAACAATTTATTTTTAAGCGTCTTCCTGTCTCAAACCTGCAGGTTTCAGTTGGAAGATGTTGACCTGGCAGAACCAGATGCTGATAAGGATGTAATTGTTTATTTAATAACTTGACACAGTGGGTTATATGTATACTGTCTTCTCAGAGTAAATCACTAGGAAAATAAAAAATAAAGTTTTTGTGCATTTATCTTTACTCTATTTTCAATGAAAAGTTAGCTTTTAGCAAACAATTATATATAATTATACATGTTAGACAAACATAGGGAAGAATTTGTGCAAGGCAAACTGGCTACTAGAATAGTGAGCATAATAAATGCTAACAATCA
Organism: Bombina bombina; assembly: GCF_027579735.1. NCBI lineage: Eukaryota > Metazoa > Chordata > Amphibia > Anura > Bombinatoridae > Bombina > Bombina bombina. Next base: position 617,806,766 of record NC_069504.1, read on the forward strand.
ACAAAAATGCACATTTTGGTATTAGACATCAGTTTTTTGGTTATCTTTTCATTTTGCCAGTCTGTACCACACCAGCAAGTTCTGCTACACTGTGCACATAGTTGTTTTTATGATAGCCTATAAATTATTTGCATAAAAGCAGCCAAAGATGGTCTTGGCAAAGGATAACATATGGAACCAGTGTATTTTGGGTGGATTTTCTTTTTTTTTTCTCTCTGTTACAGCATGAGACCTCAATTTCTCTTGGAAGAACTTTTAGCGACACTGTTAAAAGACCCCTTTTTTCTACATTGCACATATATTTTTAAAGGGACATTGAACTATAAAATTGGTTTAACCTGAATATGTTCTAAAGTGTTCCCAATGACCTGCTATCGTAGATGCTCAGTATAAAATGTATGAAAAATATATATATATAATTTTTAAATACTTGTCTTTGCTTAATAAAGTCCCAATCTGTTATTCTCAAGAATATGCATATTTTCTTATCTATCTCTCTATACTCAAATACCTCCTTGCCTTCACATAATGTCCAATTGAAAAGGAAAACTCCTAGGAGCCTATTTATGAAAGTGCGGGCGGACATGATACAATGCAGCGTATCATGTCCGCCGCACATCGATAAATGCCATTGCACAAGTACTTCTTGTGAACTGCTTGTGCAATGCCACCCACTGCAGATTCGCTAGCAGGGGATGTCAATCAGCCCGATCGTATAGGATCGGGCGGATTGATGTCTGCAGCCTCAGAGCAGGCGGACAAGTTATGTATTAGATGATAAGGTAGGGAGGGAATTAAATTCAATATATGTCAGACCCCAAAATAATTTGCAATCTAATATATGGTATGTAATAGGGTAGTCAAACCCATATACTCCTAAATTTGCTAGTCACTTGAAATATAGTGGGGGGTGCTCATTATCCGGGTAAATAAGCTGAAAAAACAGAAAAATAGTGGATAAACCAGAGCACTTTTATTCTATCAATAAATCAGAGCGTAGAACAGTGAGGTAATATGCAGTGGGTATGAAATAAAACTTAACATTTAATTGTATTAATTAAAAAGGTAGTAATAACTACTTGTGTGGTGTATTAAAAGCTGTATTGTGGTACAGTGGAGCTGGCAAGCCTAGGAAAGTATCCTTAAAGACGTAGCTACATACAATGTAACCATAGGTTTCACCTATATAGACAAAAGGAAATAAGTCTGCTGTAAAAACACCATAATATGCTCACGGATTGCACTGAAAACTAAAGCTAAGAAAGAGGACAAGCCTCACAATGATTATACTAAGCTGGTGCAATGCTGGAGCGGTGTATATTGCAGTAGAAATTCCAAATGGAGCCATATGAGATAAATACAATGTATAGAGCTAAAAACGTCTATGAGGCTGCAGAGCTCTTAATACACCACACAAGTAGTTATTACTACTTTTTAATTAATACAATTAAAGGACAAGTTATGTAGCAGCGGTCTTTAGACTAACTGCTGTTTCTGCACGGAAACAAGAGCTTTGGAGCTTGATAATTCAGCCCCCTAGTATCTATCTCTTCCACTTCCCACTGTGAACTTAGTTGCTGCTTGTTGCCTTTTGTTTATATTTCTTTAGAGAATACTAAAAGGGACAATCAACATCATAATTTTTGTTGTTTTAAAAGATAGATTATCCCTTAATTATCAATTCCCCAGTTTTGCATAACCAACACAGTTATAGTTATACACGTTTTACCTCTGTAATTACCTTGTATCTAAGCCTCAGCAGACTGCCCCCTTATTTCAGTTTTTTTGACAGACTTGCATTTTAGCCAATCAGAGCTGTCTCCATGGTAAATTCACGTGCATGAGCTCAATGTTATCTTTATGAAACATGTGAACTAATGCCCTCTTGTGGTGAATAAAATCAAAATACATTTAGATTAGAGGTGGCCTTCAAGGTCTAAAAAATTAGCATATGAACCTCCTAGGTTTAGCTTTCAACTAAGAATACAAGGAGAACAAAGCAAAATTGGTGATAAAAGTAAATTGGAAAGTTGTTTAAAATTGCATGCCCTATTTGAAAAATGAACTTTTTTTTGGACTTGACTGTCCCTTTAAGTATTCATATTTTCATTATAGATGGTGGCTTCAACTGGCAAACCCAGCTATTTAAAATTACAAAATAAAGGTAAAGTAGCTATTTGTAGAGCATTTGATACATTATAGAAGTTAATATGTATTATTGGGATCATATTAAAGCAGAGAAAAATTTTACAGTAAGAGGCAAAAGAAACAGTTTTGTAGTATATTCCTGTTTTCAGAAATGCAATTGCCCCTGTGAGACTGTTATTAAAGGGACAGTCTAGTCAAAATTAAACTTTCATGATTCAGATAGGGCATGCAATTTAAAACAACTTTCCAATTTACTTTTATCATCAAATTTGCTGTGTTCCCTTGGTGGTATTTTTGAAAAGCTAAACCTAGCTAGGCTCAAACTGATTTCTAAAACCATTGAAAACCACCTCTCAGCTCAGAGCATTTTGAAAGTTTTTCACAGTTAGACAGTACTAGTTCACGTGTGTCATATATATAACATTGTGCTCACTCCTGTGGATTTATTTAGGAGTCTGCACTGATTGGCTAAACTGCCTGTTTGTCAAAAGCACTGAGGTAATGGGGCAGTCTATAGAGTCATAAATACAAGGTAATCACAGAGGTAATATGTATATGTATATTAATATAACAGTGTTGGTTATGCAAAACTGGGAAATGGGTGATAAAGGAATTATCTATCTTATTAAACAATACAAATTTTGGAGTAGACTGTCCCTTTAAGCGCACACACAATCCAGTGCAAATCCTAATAAGCTTTGTTGCACATGCTCAAAGTTCATCAGGTGAAAATCCCTTCTAGTTGTATTTCAAATGCATTAAATGTCAGTATCAAATCCCATATAAAACTGCATTATTTAAGTCTCTCGGTTTTACCAATATCTTCTTTAAAAATTTTTTTAAATCAAATAAGAAGTAATATAAAAAATGAATAGATAACTAATATCTAATCATGCACAGATGTCACAAACACAGATATGTGTGTGCTTTTTGAATAAAATGCAAATCAAGAGCCTGTATCTGTAGGTGTTACGATTGAATTACTTTTTGGGGTGCTGTTTTTGTCTCTGTTTTGGCAATGTATAGCTTCAGAGTAGTATACAAAGCAAAATGTGTGTGCTATGAAGAATGGAGGTCATAACATTCTCATTGAGAACATTTATAACAGGGATCCATTTTTGCTAAAAAAAAAATTGAACAGGTTTATTGGAACACAAATATTACTCTAATTATTAAATTAGTGACTATTTACATAGGAGCAAGTAAGAAATATTGCATCAATGCAGCCCTTATTTTTCTATATATTTTCTTACTTGAAATGTCTTTTTCTAATCATACTGTGGAGCTTAGAATCGTATTTTTTTTAGAAGCAATTATAAATGTAAAGAGAAAATGCTATCTAATTCTCAAACATTGTGATGAATGTCCTTGAGCATCTCTAACAACTGAATTGAGCTGAGAAAGAAGAGAACCCTATAAACATGTTCAGGTTCATTGTGTTCAGTTCCCTGTTTCTTCTCTATGATTGGAAACTAATGTCTGAGATTTATAAAATGGTATTCATTCCATCCCCTCCCCTATGGAAGAGAATTCCATTGATTTGTGAGACATGTTTTCTTGCCATGAAGAAGAAAACTAATTACAGCCATTAAATAGAAATATATATTAACATGGATATTGAGCAGCAACCAACTCGGATGATTAACTTTAGTATCAGTAATTTCCTTTATGTGGCCTTGTGATATCAGAAAATGTTCTGTTTATTACACTCCATCATTTTGACAAACACTACACTGTAAAGAAGGAGCTACCATACTATAGAAAAAATAAAACACCAGGAACTTTTTTCCTTGGTTTTTTTTATGTGCCTCAAAAGCATGGATATAAAGTCATAATATATTAGTCTATGGGAATAGATACTATCAAAAACATATGTGAGAGACCACCAAATTTTAAAAGAATTACTTCACTGAATCTATTGAGCATAGAGGTGATTTTCTTTAAGACATTTGTGTTCATCATTTATATCTACAAATATCATGTGATTGATTTAAATATGGGAGTTTAATAAACCTTTGTACAGCAAGATTAGAGAAATAAAATCTGTGGGAGTGGTTTTTTCATATACAAAACTTATTCACACCCCTGAAGCATCACATTTTTCAAATGATGACATGGATGGTATAGACTTTTATATGTCACATAATAGATGAAAGTGAATACTAATCCAATAGACCACTAATTCTTAAATCCAGTCCTCAGGATGCCTATCAGGCCTGATTGCCATGATATCTGGACTAGAGAAAAGGTGAAATAATAAAAACATGGACGAGGGCAGGTTAGTAACCATAGTTACCGATCAGCTGATAATTTCACCTGTGCTCTATTTCAGATATCATAAAAATCTGGCCTGTTAAAGGTCCTGAGGAGTGGAATTGGGAAATTTTGCACTAGACAACAATATTTAAAAAAATGAAATCAAGTGGGAAAGTAGACTGTTCAACCATTTATAACAAAATATACCAACATACTAAGGGGCCTTTCATGTTAACAAGTAGAGTCTTTTTTATGGGTTATATGAGCCTTTAGATATCACATGATGAATGATAAAAGGCAATTATATAACTTCCTAGATATGTGCTTTATAATTATGGTAATTAAATACTGCATATGGTATTTATTTCTTTAATTCTTTATTTATGATATGCCATACCCCAAAAAACAATTACATTACATTTGAGTTGAAAAAAATAACAATGATAGTATATTTGTACCTTTTTAAAATGTACTCAAGTACACAGCAAGTTTTAAATGATTTGTCATAAATACACCATTCACTGTGTTTGTAGAATTCAAGCAACAATGCAAATGGAAGCTCTGTGCCATTTCAATAAAACCAGCACTTTATGTAATCCTGTAACCTCTGCAGATAATAACAAAGAAATGTAAGTTTTAAGATGAATGCTTCTGATCTTATCTTACTAAAATTCTTATAATAAGAATCCAATTATTGATGCATATTTAATAGAGCTATATATTATGTGTTGACATTGTTATTATACAATAAAAATGCTTTCCTTTGTTTGTTTAACTTTTTAAATAAGGCAGCAACTCAATTACCACATCATAGGTTTAACATATTACTGTGCAGAGCACTTGTATAATCTGATTTACTTTGTAATTAAAATAAAATGAAGTTGAACTAATTGTGGACAAAAACAGCATTAACGGAACATAAATCTAAAAAAAAAACAAAAAAACATTACATGATTCAGACAGAGAGCAAGATTTTAAAAGTAAATTAAAAACCTCTTGATTTTGTGTAAAAAATATTACATAGACAGGCCAAAAAAGAACAAATGTTTTAAAAATGCTGGCAATTGCCTAAAACAACTGTTTGACTTGCTGGCTACACAGTTTGCGCTTGGCCCGTTTAGACTATTATGTGGGCTGAACAACAATTCTTAAAACACAAATTTTATAAAGCAAAAATGTTTAAAGAGACATGAAACCCCCCCCCCCAAAATGATTTTGCAATTCAGACAGGGTATACAATTTAAAAAAGTATCAACAAACTCTGTTAAACAGATGTTAGAGGGAGCAAAACAATTATGCAATTATGTTGAAGAGTATTGATAATACAACAAAATCTAAAAAAGTAGTATAAAAAGGTGGTCACTTTGTTACTAGTCCATTTAGTAAGTCCAATATCAAAGTCCACACACAACTTTGGAGATACGTATCTTCTCAGGGCTAAATTCCAAAAAGGTGGAAAGGCGGCTGCTCCTACCGTGATGCCTGAATCAACAGATTTCTGCATATAAAAAAGATAAAAATTAAAGGTGCCTGCTAGCCCACTATAACCACAATATACCTCCACCTTGTATCACCATAACAGATTGTACTCACATACTTGGCAGCACCAAACTGTGCTCTATTTGGCGGGCTGAGAGATATCAATGTTTCAGCTAACTAACCCCATCTCTCTGCTCCTGATTAAAGAGGAACTGCTAACTGGTGTGCAGGGGCTGTTCTTGTAAATTGACTCCCAACAGTATGAAAGCCATAAAACTTTATTTAAAAATTTGTATAGCTTATAGTGTGTACATGTTGCTACGCGTCTCTCAGCGTCACTACGCCGTTTCTTCAGGCATCTGTTATGGCTTTTATACTGTTGGGGGAATATTGTTTAACATTGCATGTTCTATCTAAGTCATAAAACAAATTGTTGGGTTTCATGTAACTTTAATGTAATTTTAATAGATGTTTCCATTTAAAAAGCATACCTTGGCACTACTATGAGCAGTGATGATTAGTGGCTGTCCCTTTGCAGGGGTTATACACATAGTTATATGTAAGTAATAGTGCAATAATAAAATGCTCACATATTAGAGAAGTCTTTTCACTTTTATATCCCTTTAAGCAAAACAGATGAATAAATTATACAACAATTTCTTGAAGCATGTCAGTACTTTGTTACTTTTAACTCTCACAATTAATTATTTATAGATGTCATATATCTCCTTTACAGAGGCAGTAAATGTTGGAATCCTCCCTCATACATCAGGTTTGCATGTAATATTTATTATTCAAATGTATTAATTTCATATCAATCATTAACAAATCACTAGCTTTTGTTTTTGCCCCACTGACAAATCTGAAAGTTTCTAAATTGCTTTTTTCAGTGAGCAGTATAGCCCTTAAAGGGACATGAAACCCATATTTTTTCTTTCATGATTTAAGTAGAACATACAATTTTAAACAACTTTCCAATTTACTTTTACTATCAAATTTACTTAATTCTCTTGGTATCATTTGTTAAAGGAGCAACAATCCACTACTGGTTTCTAACTGAACACATGGGTGAGCCAATGACAATCAGTGTGTATATATATATAGAACCTAGGTTCTTTGCTGCACCTGAGTTTTCCTAGATAAACCTTTCAACAAAGGATAACAAGAGAAGGAAGCAAATTAAATAATAGCAGTAAATTGAAAAGTTGTTTAAAATTGTATGTTGTTCATAAATCAGGAAAGAAAATTTTTGGGTTTCATGTCCCTTTAAGAAGGCTGCTGTCCACCCCTTTTCTCTGCATGTCCCCTGAGCAGACATAACATGCGTGCACCTTTAAATTTCATTCCCTCTCGTGACTGCAATGTAAGCAATGGATTGTGCTTCATATAGCATAGCCATTCCCTATTTACTTCATATTAGCTGTGTGCCAGTGGCCCCGAATGAGAATCCTATACAGCCCCTTCAGATAAAAACATATCTCTATTTGTTCATCTTTTCTATAGCGCTACACTAAATGTAAGTACTAGCATCTGATAACAAAAATCTATATGCACTAAAAGGATTATTTTATTTAAATTCCGTAGGCTAGATTACATGACATTAGCTACCTGTAGTGAGCGCTTTGTACTAGCACTGACTTCAAGTAGTTAATCATCAGCTATCACACGTCACTTGCTGCAAATTATAGGAAGAGCAAGGTAACAAAAGGTTGTGGCTGCCTATACTTTTAACGGGATTTCCGAATGCATTGTAGATAACATATCATAAGACACCTGCAACAAATTTATAAGCTGTTGCTACATTTCTTCTTGCTACGGGTGGATTCAAAACTTTTAAGTTCAAACTAGTGGAATGTTTTTGTTAGTAAACTCTATAAGATTGTCTTCCACTAGTTTGAAATAGTTTTTTTTTAAATAAACATTATAACAAGTTTATTAATCTTTCCTTTGGTATAAATGTCAAGACACCATTAAATATTATCAAAACCAAATTTAATTTAATAGATATAGGGCTAGATTACAAGTGAGGCGCAAACGTTTTTGCACAATTGATATTGTCCTTTCGCAAGTCTTTTTCATTGTGCTGATATTACAAGTTGAGGGAAATCGTGATTGCACTAGCGCAATCGCCATTTACTCTTCTATCCTTATCGAGAATCTCTGAGTTGTGGTTAACTGTTTTCTGAAAGAAGAAAACTTGCACAAAGCACATCAAAAATGCATTGAAAAGTACAGTTACACTCTTATTAACAGTCTAATAAAAGCATATTTTTAAAAAAAATGCACAATAAAGTTATAAGGGCTCAAAGATATGAGATCTCGGTGTTAGAAAAAAAAGCAGGCAAAGGGCTTTAACATAAAGATACATACATATACATGTTTAAAGATGTACAGTTCTAATCAAAATTATTCAACCCCCATTGCAAATCAGTTTTATTGTCAAAATTTACAGAATTTCAGTTGTTTGCAATGAACAAATCAAACAGAAGCAATTAAAATACTTCAACACAATGAATGCTTCAAGTTGTTTCCCCAAATTCAACTGAAAATGCAACTTTTAATTAATTTTGCAGTCTCAAAATTATTCAACCCCTTCATGAAAAGCATCTTTACTACTTAGTAGAGCACCCTTTTGCTGTTATAACCTGCTGAAAATGAGATGCATAGCCAGACACCAGCTTCTGGCAGCTTTCCTGAGGAATCTTAGCCCATTCTTCATGAGCAATGGCCTTAAGTTCAGTAATATTCTTGGGTTTGCGTGCTGCAACCGCCTTCTTTAAATCCCACCAGATATTTTCTATGGCGTTCAAGTCAGTAGACTTTGATGGCCACTGTTGAACCTTCCACAACTACTTCTGCAACCAAATCTTGGTGGAATTTGAGCTATGCTTGTGATCATTGTCCTGTGGGAAGGTCCAATGATGCAGAAGCTTTAGTTTCCTCACAGATGGCATGACGTTTTCTCCTAGGATTTTGTTATACTTCAATGAATCCATCTTTCCTTCCACACGCTGCAGCCCCAGAGCATCACAGAGCCACTACCATGCTTAACTGTAGGAAGAGTATACTTTTCAGCGTTTGCTTCATTCTTCTTCCTCCAGACAAACCATTGATCCATCAGGCCGAAAAGTTCCACTTTTGGTTCATCACTCCTCAGAACAAAATTCCAAAACGTCTGTGGCTTATTTATATGATTTTGATCATATGGGAGGCGACTTTTCTTGTGCTTTTGGGTCAGTAGTGGTGTACGTCTTGGGGTTCTGGCATGGAAACCTTCTGGGTTTAGTATGCGCCTTATTGTGCAAACTGAAACCTCAGTGCCTGTTGCCACCACGTCTTGCTGCAGGTCTTTTGCAGTCACTCGAGGGTTTTTCTCAACCTGCCTTCTCAGAAATCTGGTTGCAGCCATTGATAGCTTCCTTTTTCTGCCAAGTCTAGGTAGTTTAACCACTGTTCCTTTAACTTTAAACTTTATGCTTCCAACGATGTCTCTAGGAACATTCAGTGCCTTTGTTATCTTTTTGTATACTGTTCCTTGTTTCTGAAGGCAATGATCTCTTCTCTTAACTTATTGGGCCATTCTTTTGACTTAACCATATTTCTAACATGCAGTCAAACATGACACGATTCTTTTCAGGGCGTTGAATAATTTTGAGACTGCAGAATTCATTAAAAGTTGCATTTTCAGAGGAATTTGGGGAAACCACTTGAAGTATTCATTGTGTTAAACTATTTCAATTGTTTTTAATTGATTTGTTCATTGCAAAAAGCTGAAATTCTGTAAATTTTGACAATAAACCTGATTTGCAACTTGGGTTGAATAATTTTGATTACATCTGTAAATGTATACAAATCCTGAGAGTGCCCTTTTTCTACACCGATATTTATATATATATATATATATATATATATATATATATATATATATATATATATATATATATATATATACTGTATGTATATATATATATATATATATATATATATATAATCCACTGAAATAAGTGCACTCCCACGAACAGTAAATTTAAATTTTGCATGGGTGCTATAGAAAGTTCAAATATCCAAGTTATAACACTCACTGGACTTGATACAGGTGAATAAAAAGTGCTTTATTCCATATAAACGAGTGACGTTTCGGGGTGTTCACTCTTTCATCAGAACAATGTCTGATGGTCTGATGAAGGGGTGAACACCCCGAAACGTCACTTGTTTATATGGAATTAAACACTTTTTATTTCACCTGTATCAAGTCCAGTGACTGCTTGTGTTATAACTTGGATATATATATATATATATATATATATATATATATATATATATATATATATATATATATACACATACACATACATATACAGTATCTCACAAAAGTGAGTACACCCCTCACATTTATGTAACTATTTTATTATATCTTTTCATGTGACATCACTGAAGAAATTACACTTTGCTACAATGTAAAGTAGTGAGTGTGTAGTCTATATAACAGTGTAAATTTGCTGTCCCCTCAAAATAACTCAACACACAGCCATTAATGTCTAAACAATGGGGAGCAGGTGTACTAAATTTTGGTGTTATCGCTCTCACACTCTCTCATACTGGTCACTGGATGTTGAACATGGCACCTCATGGCAAATAACTCTCTGAGGATCTGAAAAAAAGAATTGTTGCTCTACATAAAGATGGCCTATGTTATAAGAAGATTGCCAAGACCCTGAAACTGAGCTGCAGCATGGTGGACAAGACCATAGAGTGGTTTCACAAGACAGGTTCCACTCAGAACAGGCCTCGCCATGGACGACCAAAGAAGTTGAGTGCACGTGCTCAGCATCATATCCAGAGGTTGTGTTTGGGAAATAGATGTATCAGTGCTACCAGCATTGCTGCAGAGATTGAAGGGGTGGGGGGTCAGCCTGTCAGTGCTCAGGCCATACGCAGCACACTGCATCAAATTGGTCTGCATGGCTGTCGTTCCAGAAGGAAGACTATTCTAAAGATGATGCACAAGAAAGCCTGCAAACACTTTGCTGAAGACAAGCAGACTAAGGACATGGATTACTGTAACCATGTCCTGTGGTCTTATGAGACCAAGATAAACGTATTTGGTTCAGATGGTGTCAAGCGTGTGTGGCGGCAACCAGGTGAGGAGTACAAAGACAAGTGTGTCTTGCCTACAGTCAAGCATGGTGGCGGGAGTGTCATGGTCTGGGCCTGCCTGAGTGCTGCCAGCACTGGGGAGCTACAGTTTATTGAGGGAACCATGAATGTCAACATGTACTGTGACATACTGAAGCAGAGCATGATCCCTTCCCTTCAGAGGATGGGCCGCAAGGCAGTATTCCAACATGATAACGACCCAAAACACACCTCCAAGATGACCACTGCCTTGCTAAAGAAGCTGAGGGTAAAGGTGACGGAGTGGCCAAGCATGTCTCCAGACCTAAACCCTATTGAGCATCTGTGGGGCATCCTCAAATGGAAGTGGGGGAGAGCAAGGTCTCTAATATCCATCAGCTTCATGATGTCATCATGGAGGAGTGGAAGAGGACTCCAGTGGCAACCTGTGAAGATCTGGTGAACTCCATGCCCAAGAGGGTTAAGGCAGCAATGAAAAATAATGGTGGCTACACAAAAAATGTACACTTTGGGCCCAATTTGGACATTTTCCACTTAGGGGTGTACTCACTTTTGTTGCCAACGGTTTACATATTAATGGCTGTGTGTTGAGTTATTTTGAGGGGACAGCAAATTTACACTGTTATACAGGCTGTACACTCACTACTTTACATTGTAGCAAAGTGTCATTTCTTCAGTGTTACATGAAAAGATATAATAAAATACTTACAAAAATGTGAGGGGTGTACTCACTTTTGTGAGATACTGTATATATGTATATGTGTGTACAAATATATTAATGTATTTATATGTGTATATATGTATTTACAGTCATATATACACATATAAAATATTAATATATATGTACACACATATAGACATATATATAAGTGCATTAGAGCTCTTTGCCATTAAGTAGATTAAAACACGATAAAATGCATGTGCAATATTCATATTTAATAAAGATGTTAACTATGTATTTACAGTAAATATTTCACATTTGCTAATGCAAATAGGTTTTATTTCAACATTTTTTTTTCTCCATTGACTTCTATGAGGAATGCGAAAATGCAATGGTGTTTGCGCAATCTTGGGTGTTACGTTTTTTTTTCTATTATTTTTCTTCATTGATTCCTATAGGCTAATACATGCACCCGCACGCGGAAAATTAAGTTAGGTTTTTTGCTATATTCGGGTAATGCTTGCGCAAAATAAGTTTTTTTGGAATCTGTAATTCAAATGCAAACCAACTAGCGCAAAAAGCTTAACTCTAATAGAGTTTTTGCGATCTCGGGTAAAAAAATGACTGCTCCACTTGTAATGTAGCCCACATACTATAATAGAGTTAGTAGTAATACCAGAGCATTGGTAAAATATACTTATGGTTTTAAAATAATACAATAAATGAAAATTAATCTTTGCATTGTACTTTTTTTTTTAAAACAAATATTTGTGTGATATGCGCATACTTAGATCTAGATTACAAATCAAACAGAAGCAATTAAAATACTTCAACACAACGAATGCTTCAAGTGGTTTCCCCAAATTCAACTGAAAATGCAACTTTTACTGAATTTTGCAGTCTCAATTATTATTATTCTTATTCAACCCCTTCATGGCAAGCATCTTTAGTACTTAGTAGAGCACCCTTTTACTGTTATAACCTGCTGCAAATGAGATGCATAGCCAGAAACCAGCTTCTGGCAGCGTTCCTGAAGAATCTTAGCCCATTCTTCAGGAGCAATGGCCTTAAAGTGTCAGTAAACCTAAAAAATAATGTTATATAATTCTGCACATAGTGCAGAATTGTATAAAGTTATTTCAGTGCTATCATTATTAAACCTTTTTTTCCATTTTTTTTTTTTTTTAAATATGCCGGTTTTACAGACCCGCTCTCTGCTCTCTGCTGACAGCAGGAGCGAGCTGCACTTAAAGCGAAGGTAAAGTTAGTCCCTTTTGAACACATATATACTATCTTTAATCTTAATTTATCAAGATCGCATTTTTTTTTTTTCAATAAATTATTATTTCTCCATTTTTAATATATATATTATTTCCTACCGCTGCCACACTAACTCCGCCCATCCGCTACTTCCGCGATTTGTGTGTGTTGACGTATAGAGCGGTCCCACCCGCTCTATATATAGCTCAAATGTTAATTCACAATGAAGGTATTTTTTAGGGCATGCGCGAATCACGGATTCCAAACTCTAGTGCGCATGCGATTCTCGGCGATATCCATCTCCAACGCGCAAACTGGGCTGATGGTGTACAGGCATACTGCCTCTGAAAAACGAATGCGCATGCGTGACACAGGAGCGCGCTCCTAATCGAAGCCTGACAAATGTTTGCGCATGAGCAGTAAAATAAATATGTGGATGATGTTGCTTGACGGACGCCTAACGGCCAGAGTTTCAATTGGGTATATAAAAAACGTGACCCACATATTAAAAAAAAACAAAAAAAAACGGGTTGAATTCGGCTAGTGTAAACAATAAAATATTTCAAGATAAGATGGGAAGAAATGATGAATGAAAGTCCTATTATTATTGAACAAAGAGCATTATTGTAGATTGCAACCCAGGTAAGTTTACCTTCATTTTAATGTTATGGCGTGGTCGGGCCGGGCTGTGACTATACAGCTGTCCCGATGCGCTGTGTAAAAAAACATACCCGCTCAGCAGAGAGCAGAAAGCGGGTCTGTAAAACCGGCATATTTTTAAAAAATTAAAATTGAACAAAAGGTTTAATAATGATAGCACTAAAAATAATGTTATATAATTCTGCACTATGTGCAGAATTATATAACATTATTTTTTAGGCTTACTGTCCCTTTAAGTTCAGTAATATAATTGGGTTTGCATGCTGCAACCGCCTTCTTTAAATCCCACCAGATATTTTCTATGGGGTTCAAGTCAGCAGACTTTGATGGCCACTGTAGAACCTTTCACGTCTTCTTCTGCAACCAAGTATTGGTGGAATTTGAGCTATGCTTGGGATCATTGTCCTGTGGGAAGGTCCAATGATGCCGAAGCTTCAGCTTTCTCACAAATGGCATGACGTTTTCTCCTAGGATTTCGTGATACTTCAATGAATTCATCTTTCCTTCCACACGCTGCATGTACATACACACATACACTCACACACATTCACACATACACTCTTACACACACATTCATTTACACACACACACACACTTGTACACACACACACCTACACCCTCACACACACACACACACATTCAAACATGCACACTTACTCACACACACACAGACATATACATACTCACACATATAATCACACTCACACACACATCCCACTTCACCAATGGCAGGCAAGAGGAGACCAATTTTAAGGTTTATATTTTTAATAAATGTATATTTCTTGGATCCTGTGGTCTCCTGTTGTTTTGCCAGGGGTGGAGTGGGATATGTGCATATGACTAAGAGCTCTCGAGTGTGTGAGTACAGTACTAAAATTCATTACATACATTTTTTTATCACAGAACTTCACTATTATACTTACCATTCTTTTTGAGGTCATTTGAAATTGGATATAAGAAGATCTGGAGATACGTGTATACACCAAGGACTATATCCTTATTTATAATTTATTATTTTATAGTGCACAGTATTATAGTTCACATTTTTTTGTTTTCAGTATATCTTATTTGTATTTGTGGTTATACCCTGTTTTAAGCAATAATTATTGTTTTGTTACATTGATACATACATGAACAGTGTATCTAAGGACTGCGAAAGCTCAGTATGTATATATCAGCACCTGGAGTTGCATTTATGTTGTGAGGCCTGAATGTCTTTACTGTGGATTATTATTATTATTATCGGTTATTTGTAGAGCGCCAACAGATTCTGCAGCGCTATAAACAAAGGGGGAGTACAACAAAACAATTATAGGGATCAAATGGGTAGAGGGCCCTGCCAAGAGTTGCACTGTTGTAGTCAGCTCTTAAGAAGATGATCTACAAACAGCAGGATTCTTAGGCTTACATGCTAAGGGGGTTCAGGGGATAGCAATGGAGGAGTGAAACTGGTATAAAGTAAGGTTAGCATAGGTTGTATGCATCCCTGAACAGTAGAGTCTTTAGGGAGCGCTTGAAGCTTTCAAAACTAAGGGAGAGTCTTGTGGTGCAAGGCAGAGAGTTCCACAAGATGGGAGCCAGTCTGGAGAAGTCCTGTTAACGGGAGTGCGACGAGGTAACCAGAGAGGAGGAGAGTAGTAGGTCATGAGCAGAGCAAAGGGGACGGGATGGAGAGTATCTGGAGACAAGGTCTGAGATATAGGGTGTAATAGTGCAGTTGAGGGCTTTGTATGTCAGAGTGAGAATTTTGTGTTTGATCCTAGAGGCAAGAGGAAGCCAGTGAAGGGATTGGCAGAGAGGTGTAGCAGATGAAGAGCAACGTGTAAGGAAGATGATTCTGGCAGAGGCATTCATTTTGGATTGTAAAGGAGCTAGGCGGCTGGTTGGGAGACCAGAGAGGACAGTAATCGAGGCGGGAAAGAATGAGAGAGTGGATTAAAATCTTAGTTGTGTCTTGTGTAAGGAAGTGTTTCATTTTAGAGATGTTTTTAAGGTGGAAGCGTTAGGCTTTAGCCAAGGACTGAATGTGAGGAGTGAAAGAAAGATCTGAGTCAAATGTGACCCCGAGACATCAAGCATGCGGGTTAGGGGTAATGATGGAGTTGTCGACAGTTATAGAGAGATTGGGGGTGGAGATTTTGGAAGAAGGGGGGAAAATGAGGAGCTCAGTTTTGAAGAGATTTAGCTTGAGGTAGTGCGAGGACATCCAGGAAGAGATGTGAGAAAGACAGTTAGTGACACGGGTTAGCAAGGAAGGAGATAGGTCTGATGCAGAGAAGTAGATTTGGGTGTCGTCGGCATACAAATGATATTGGAAACCTTGGGACTTTATTAGGGAACCTAGTGATGATGTGTAGATTGAGAAGAGAAGGGGACCGAGGACAGAGCCAGTATAAGTGCCGAAACTTCTTCCTCAGTAACAGGGGAGAATGAGCTAAGTTTAAGGTTATGTGGGTTGTGGTTGAGTGAGAGCATTTGAGGGGGGGGGGGGGAGAATGGAATTATGTTGAGAGCTGATTTAATTTCTGATGGAGTCGGTTTTGTTATTGAAGTGGCTGGCAAAGTCTTGAGCTGACAGAGAAGTTGTATTATGAGGTGGGGGAGGGCGGAGGAGAGTATTGAAAGTGGAGAACAGACGTTTTGGGTTTGAAGAAAGATTAGAGATAAGAGTAGAGAAGTAGTGTTGCTTATGGAGATTAAGGGCAGAATAGTAGGAGTTCAAGATGAATTTGTAATGAAGAAAACTTTGTTTATAGGGAAATTCTTTGCTTATTATCCTAACTTTACTTATTCAATAATATATCTTCCACTATGGCATTTATTTTTTCTATGCATCTGATGCTAGTAAAGTAGTTAATATATACAGTATGCATATATATCCATTAGCATTCCAATATTTTTAAATTAATTCTACACTAATATAGGAGCCTCCTTATTTAAAGGGGCATAAAACTCAAAAATGTTCTTTCATGAATCAGATAGAACATACAGTTTTAAACAACTTTCCATTTGACTTCTATTATCAAATTGTCTTTGTTTTCTTCTAATCATTTGTTAAAAGAAGGAAGGTAAGTTCAGGAGTGTGGAAGTGTATTCAGCACTATATGGCAACAGTTTCGCAACTATGTTATGCATAAGCAAAAGCACTAGATGGCAGCACTATTTCCTGTCATGTAGTTCTGCAGAAGTGTGCATGCTACCTATCTGAATATCTACTTAACAAAGAATAACATGAAAATTATGCAAATTTGGTAATATAAGTAAATTGGGAACTTTTTTAAATGTTATTCGCTATCTGAATCATGTAAGAAAAAATGTGTGTTTCATGTCCCTTTAAAATACATCTAGGATCATCCTACTGCTGTTGGGGGACTTCTCCCTAACTTATTATTAATTTATGCAGGAAAATGAGGAAAGAAGAACACTAGCAGCACTGCTTCTTCCAAACTGTGCTGTCTTCTCTTTTAACAGCCTGCACACAGTATTAACCAGTTTTAAACTTTGAAAAAATAATCTGTGCCGTCCATGTTAGTTCCTACTACCTACCTTAATATTAATCTGTCCACTGAGTACTCACTATGAAAAATTACTGACAAAAAAATGCAAAATCTGAATTGTGGCTAATAGATGTGCATATGCCTAACTTTAAATGTAGTAGCTGGGGAGGGCAGATGGTGATTTCCGCGAGAGGACTGGACTTCTTCCCTGCCCGCTCTCTCCATGGTGCGTTTCTCATTACAGGGTCACTACACTTCTATTAAATCTTTCAGAGTGTGCAGGGCCAAGCGGTTCAGAAGCGGTTGTTACAGATTACATCAGCACCGCTTGGCCCTGCACACTCTGAAAGATTTAATAGAAGTGTAGTGACCCTGCAATGAGAAACGCACCATGGAGAGAGCAGGCAGGGAAGAAGTCCAGTCCTCACGCTGAAACCACCACTCAATGTAGAAATAGTTTGCCAAGCACTGCACATTGGACCCAGCAATCTGTGAAAAATTTTGGAATTTGAAATATTTACAGTAAATACACAGTTAAACACTTTATTAAATATAAATATTGCATAAATAAGATTTATCATGTTCAAGGGCTCCTATGCATTTTATATATATATATATATATATATATATATATATATATATATATATATATATATATATATATATATATATATATATATATATATATATACTGTATATACTGTATAGACACATACATATACATATTTAGACCTGTATATGTATGTATCTCTGTTAAAGCCCTTTTCATGCCTTTTTTGAGACCTCATAACTTTTTATGCAATTTTTGAAAATAATTTTAAATTGGACAGTGTTATTATGAGTGTAACTGTACTTTTAAATGTATTTTGAATGTGTTTTGTGCAACTTTTTATTCGATTAACCAGAGCTCTGAAGTCCCACTAACCCAAAGCGCGTTAAATTCAATCATGTTTACTCTCAACTTGTAATACGTGCACTACTTCCAACACATGAAAACTGCCGTGATAAACCTGATATCACTCATAAGCAACTGTTAGCGCACCACTCGTAATCTGGCCCTAAATGGGCTGTACTTTCTATACACAATCTGAAATCCACAATAAACAGGGGCGCCCCATAGCCAAGTACAGTCTCTACTCTGTTTAATTCTTCAGTATATGTGATGCACCACAATGAGGTGCTCAGACAGCAAGCTGGATACTTAAAGTCATCCAGCATAGTCTCCTGCACAGTTCAAACCTGTGTGGGGTGTTGCAAATATCACCAACCCATATTGATTGGATGAGATAATATTTAATATATATTACCTGTTCTACGTGTATCTACACGGATTATAATAAACAATAATAATAATAATGTTTTTTGAAAGCCTTTTTTTGTTATCATCTTTTGCCACATCTTTTTAGAGAAGGTTTACACTCGTAGATTCTTTTCCCCGTTCCATATTAATTTTCACAGACTGTACTTGGCCTTGTGGCACCCATGTATTTTTGTGGATTTCAGATTGAACTTTATGGGACAAGAGCCATACCCATTCCCAGTGATCTGTCTCTGCCCTTTCGACACTATATGTCTGTATATATTGTTTTATTTTATTTCATTATATTGTATATGATCAAACATTTTATGTATTAACATTTTATGTATTAACATATTTAGGGCGCCCCACATCTTTTGGCTTTTCATCACCTTATTTACTTTCTATTTACGCAAATCTCTGTCTATGGAAGCCCAATACTTCAAGAGAACCATTAAAAAAATTAACATTTTACTACTTATTCCTTATACCCATCCCTAGGAGTGTAATTTCTTCTGCTGGCTATGTTTACATAGCTTTTCTATAGCCATTGCTTAAAGGGACATTAAACCCAAAGTTTTTCTTTCATGATTCAGGTAGAGAATACATTTTTTTTAAAGTTTTTAATTTACTTCTATTATCAAATTTGCTTTGTTTAGTATAAAATATTTAAAGAGCCTAATACCGAAGGCTAAGGTGACAAGTGTAATGTGTATTTAAAATATATTTATTATTGATGGCTTATGATTTACTAAAATCAAATCAATAGAGATGATACAGTGGAATATTAAAAACATGGATCCATGTGTGTACAATAAAATACATCCATAAAAACAACAACAATTACCATAAGAAATAGAAAAATACAAATACAAATAACAATAGAATGGATGTAATGTGGAGCAAAACTCTGATACAGTCTACGGTGTATAAGGTCCGCTTTTATGAGCTTAGTCCTATCCTATTGTGGCCCAGGGAAAAACTTGAAGTGAAAATAATTATTAAAAAGTAAAAAATTGGTGAAAAGTGGAAAAAAGTACAAATGGAAAAATACATTCCAAAAACAGTGAAAAAGAATCAAAAACTTGCTGTGTAAAATGATGTGAAGGTAATTCCAAGTGTGATGTATCCAAATTTACCCAAATTGTTTTCCCTCTGTCGGTGTGGATCGTGATTCTCCTAAGTATCTTAGAATGTAGATTGTGGTATTCCAAAGTGTCAGTTAGTTGAGCACCATGTCTGAATTAGTGCTGACAAAGCAAGCTGGATCTTAACGCCTCCAACTGGCTGTCACCAATGGCAGATTATTGTTGTTCCCTCTAGGCTGTGGGTTCAGCTTCGGCTTGTTCAGCTCTCTCCAGTTTGATCACGCGACCTCTGGATTGCTGACCTTTCACAGAGTGAATCCTTGCTCTTTCAGTTTATCTGTGCTGTGTAAAGAGTCACCTGCAAAGGTGGTGGTTTGCATGATGCATAGGACACAGATGGGGCTAAATGCCTTCT
Organism: Bombina bombina; assembly: GCF_027579735.1. NCBI lineage: Eukaryota > Metazoa > Chordata > Amphibia > Anura > Bombinatoridae > Bombina > Bombina bombina. The sequence continues at coordinate 617,826,663 of NC_069504.1, forward strand.
AGCCCTGACTGGGCTGAATCATTAAATCCACTAGATGGAAATATATATATATATATATATATATATATATATATATATATATATATATATATATATATATATATATATATATATATATATATATATATATATATACTGATAATAGAATAAGAAGGGAGAGGGAAAAAGAAAAGTTGGAATTGAATACAAAATTCTATAGACAAACTCCACTACTGTCTGGTGGAATTTTGAAATATATTTATCTGTCCAAAAACATAAAATGGAAATTGGCTTCCATTTTTATGCTATTCCAGTCCATTAGAAGAGTGGTCGTTTAATTTAATCTAGCTGATCAAATTATGTATAAAATTGTAGACAACAGTGTATTGTGATTTTCCCCCCTTTAACGTGTTCCCATTTATCCATTTCACCAGCTGGAGAGTATTACAATGCTTACAAATAGCCCATTTAGTTTTATTTTGTCATTTTGAAATTGCAGATTTTGCCTGTTTTATCCCCACCTATATAAACTAAATATTTCCAAGCAATGTAAACATGGTTTAGAAGAAATGGCACTGCCAGTGGGTGGTGGGACAGAGAGATAATAAAATGTTATTTTTTTTTCATTATTCTCTCTTAGGGCAGATGTTGTAAGCATTGTCACAACAGCACTACATTATAATGGGATCCGTATTGCGATAGAAGTTGCTGGTGAAATCAGTGTTTGAAGGCAGTCTCATCAATTCGTGTCAAACTATAGTTCACTGTGGGAGGCGATGCTTCGCTGAAACTGTCAGAATGTTAAAAGTAATTCTATAAATGACAAAGGACAGGAAAGAGGCGCCGTCCTTTGTCATTTATAGCATTGCCTCATCACCTATGGTGAAGTTAGAGTGCTGCCTGTTTTGAACGGACGTCACACAAATTTTCATCATTACCCAAGATCTATACTACATTAAAAAAACTGACTGATTACATTGATACTTCAATGGACTGGTTTTGTATGATGAATTTCCTTCCATTGTATTGAGAGATCTACAGCCATATTAACCTCACTATATTTTATTTCCACCTGCTTTATCCTAGTATCACTTGTGCATGTATACACTGTATATACCACCTTTAGCATTTTGTGGCATTCAGCTTACTAGGTGGTCATAGGTTTGGTGATAATATCAACAAGAGTATGTGTATTGCTTACTAGGATTATCTTATCTGTTTTTTGTAATTACTAGTTTGAGTCGAGCATTTACTTTGGAAAATCTATCACTGCTTATAGCGCCTCCTTTAGGGATTTTAGATCCCTTTTGTTTTGTTTAGAATGTTAAAAGTTGAGTCGCCATCTAAAGCGAAGTTGTAATGTAAGTGATCCCTTTAGACAGTATGAAATGGCAATACAATTTACATGTAGGTCAGAAACATAAACAGGGGTGCCACATGGTCTAGCACAGTTGGATAAGAGTGATGAAAAATGATAATAGTATATGCACTCACATGTGAAGTTGCACCAAGAGAGTACTGTGCAAATTAAGCAGACTGTATTCTCATAGTCATCCAGCAGACTGTACTCCAGCAATAAACCAGCAACACAGTCGGCAATCTTCTGGCAGACCCACTCATGGAAGGAAAACAATTAACATATAGCAAGTTGTAAAATCAAAAAACTTACATTTATTAAAAGCATTAAATAAAACAAGCAACGCATTTATTATCTTTATCGGCTGTTTCATCAGGCTTGAGACAAGTGGATATATTGTACACGTGTGGATATTTTTTATATATAAATGTACAATATACATGTGCTTTATATAGATAGATTAAATAAATAGATATATTTAGATGAAATAAATAGATAGATAAAAATACACACACACACACACACACACATATATATATATATATACACACACATACATATATATATATATATATATACATATATTGTATGTGTGTATATGTATATACTTTATATAAACTTTATATATAGAATGGGTTCATCTGCACTCCCACAAACAAATGCAACAGCAACCAGGGTGCAGGTAATGGAATAATGCAGGAAACAGACTGACCGCATTTGCTGTTGATTATTTCATGAGTGACGTTTTGGGGTGCCAAACCCTTTCCTTCGCCGCCCTTATAGAATATAGATACTATATATATATATATATATATATATATATATATATATATATATATATATATATATATATATATATATATATATATACTGTATAGTAGTTTTGTTGTACACACTGTTTTTTTCCCCCAATTAATTTGTATTAATTTTCCAGGTGCTGTCTTTTACATAATCAAGAAAGAAAACAAATTACGTTAGAGGACATGCCCCTCTATAAGACAATAAAAGTAGAAAAGTTCAGTACATAATACAAAAATAAAAGTAATGCAAAATTATACCTGTAGGTTAATCCTTTTCAACAAGTTTTAAATTTCCATTTGTGACAGAGAACAAAAAAAAAAAAACATTTTGTCAATGGAAAGGAAAAAAAAATAAAAAATAAATGTGTTAGAGGCAAATTCAACCAGGTAGCCACTATTCAATGCCAATAATTTTAAAACATAAAATGGAGAGAGGGAGGAGGGAGAGAAAGGGGGGAGAGGGATAAAAAAATCTTCTTTTTTTCCTCTTTTTCCCCCACTTTTTCCCTTCTTTCTTTTTACCAGATTCCCAGTAACACTATCTCTGAGTATCTAAAAGGATATATTAGGTCATCAATTTCTCCAGGAGAGAGGATTCTAATAAATGTACACCATCTTTTAAAGAAGACGGCTATTTCTCGTTCAGAAGTTACGTTGGTATCTAACTGCTCAATAATGCATTGTTTTTTCATATAATTTTTAATATCTATGATACTAGGAACAGATTTATCATGCCATTTACTGAAAATTAAGCTTCTTGTTGCCAATAGGATTGAGCTTGCATTCTATTGGCTATTCAAATCAGCCAACAGAATGCAAGCTTAATCCTATTGGCTGATTGGATCAGCCAATAGGATGAAAGCTCAATCCTATTGGCTGATTGCAAAAGCCAATAGGATTTTTTGACCTTTAATTCCTATTGGCTGATAGAATTTTATCAGCCAATCGGAATATAAGGGACGCCATATTGTATGACGTCACTTAAAGGGAAACTTCATTCAACAGCGACCATTGGAAGAAGAGGATGCTCCGCGCCGGATGTCTTGAAGATGGACCCGCTCCGCGCCGGATGGATGAAGATAGAAGATGCCATCTGGATGAAAACTTCTGCCCGCTTGGATGAAGACTTCTGCCCGCTTGGATGAAGACTTCTGCCTGCTTGGATGAATACTTCTGCCAACTTCGATGAGGACTTCTGCCGCCTGGATGAGGATGGATGACCGGACTTCGAAAACTGTAAGTGGATCTTCAAGGGTTAGTGTTAGGTTTTTTTAAAGGTTTATTGGGTGGGTTTTATTTTTAGAGTAGGGTTTTGGGCAATGTAAAAGAGCTAAATGCCCTTTTTTTTTTTACAGGTAAAAGAGCTGATTTGTTTGGGGCAATGCCCCACAAAAGGCCCTTTTAAGGGCTATTAGCAGTTTAGTGTAGGCTAGGGTTTTTTTATTTTGGGAGGGCTTTTCTATTTTTATAGGGCTATTAGATAAGGAGTAAGTTTTTATTTTTGAGAATGTCGTTTTTTATTTTGTGCAATTTAGTGTTTATTTTTTTTGTAATTTAGATAATTGTATTTGATTAATTTAATTCTTTTATTTTATTGTAATGTTAGTTTTTAGAGTAAGGCAGGTTAGGTTTTATTTTACAGGTAACTTTATATTTATTTTAACTAGGTAGTTAGTAAATAGTTAATAACTATTTACTAACTAGTCTACCTAGTTAAAATAAATACAAACTTACCTGTGAAATAAAAATAAAACCTAAGTTAGCTACAATGTAACTGTTAGTTATTTTGTAGCTAGCTTAGGTTTTATTTTACAGGTAAGTATTTATTTAGTTTTAAATAGGAATTATTTAGATAATAATTGTAAGTTTTATTTTTATTTTTTTAAATTATATTTAAGTTAGGGGGTGTTAGGGTTAGGGTTACGTTAGGGTTAGGGTTAGACTTAGGGTTACGTTAGGGTTAGGTTTAGGGGTTAATATATTTGTGTAGTGATGTGGGAGGGAGGCGGTTTAGGGGTTAATAGGTTTAATATAGTGGCGGTGTGGGCGGACAGCAGACTAGGGGTTTATAATATTTAAATAATGTTTGCAATGCGGGAGGGTGGCGGTTTAGGGGTTAATAGGTTTATTATAGTGGCGACGATGTTGGGGAGCAGTGGAATAGGGCTTCATACATTTTTTAAGTGGCGGCGATGTCTGGAGCGGCAGATTAGAGGTTAATAATTTTAGTGTTTGCGATGCGGGAGGGCCTCGGTTTAGGGGTTAATAGGTAGTTTATGGGTGTTAGTGTACTTTGTAACACTTTATTTATGAATTTTATGCTACAGCTTTGTAACGTAAAACTCATAACTACTGACTTTAGATGGCGGTACGGATCTTGTGGTTATTGGGTGTACCGCTCACTTTTTGGCCTCCCAGGCAAACTCGTAATACCAGCGCTATGAAAGTCCCATTGAAAAAGGAATTTTTTTAAAGTGCAGTACTGACATTGCGTGACGGCAAAAAAAGTGTGCGGTACACCTATACCGATAAGACTTGTAATAACGGCGTTAGGGAAAAAGCAGCATTATGAAGCATAACAATGCTTTTTCACTCATAACGTCAAACTCATAATCTAGCTGTGTATTTGCTAAGATCTGGGAGAACTAGTCCACCAAATTTTCTAGGAAGATAAGTTTATTAATAGAAATTTGCGGTCTTTTACACCTTCAAATAAAATACTGTAGAGCACTGTAATGTTCAAACTCCTCCAATCCCTACTATTTAAGATAACTGGGACATTTTGCAAGGCATAAAGAATTTTCAGGAATAAGACCATTTTAAACAGGGTTATATGACCTGAAAAGTTTAACGGGAGGTTTTGCCACCTTCTCTTATATTCTTTTATTTTAGTGAGGATCAGAGAAATATTAAGTCTGTACCAATCTTGAGGATTTATAGAGATATTAACTCCAAGATAAAATGAAGAAACAACGGCCTAGATTTGGAGTTTGGCGGTAGCCGTGAAAACCAGCGTTAGAGGCTCCTAAGGGTCTAACGCTCACTTTTCAGCCGCGACTTTTCCATACCGCAGATCCCCTTACGTCAATTGCATATCCTATCTTTTCAATGGGATCTTTCTAACTCCGGTATTTAGAGTCGTGTCTGAAGTGAGCGTTAGAAATCTAACGACAAAACTCCAGCCGCAGAAAAAAATCAGTAGTTAAGAGCTTTCTGGGCTAACGCCGGTTCATAAAGCTCTTAACTACTGTGCCCTAAAGTACACTAACACCCATAAACTACCTATGTACCCCTAAACCAAGGTCCCCCCACATCGCCGCCACTCGATTAAATTTTTTTAACCCCTAATCTGCCGACCGCAACCTACGTTATATTTATGTACCCCTAATCTGCTGCCACTAACACCGCCGACCCCTATATTATATTTATTAACCCATAACCTGCACCCCAAAACGTTGCAGCCAGCTACCTACAATAATTAACCCCTAATCTGCCGACCGCAAAGAGCCGCCACCTACATTATAGCTATGTACCCCTAAACTGCTGCCCCTAACACCGCCGACCCCTATATTATATTTATTAACCCCTAATCTGCCCCCCACAACGTTGTCGCTACCTACCTACACTTATTAACCCCTAATCTGCCGACCGCAAAGTGCCGCCACCTACGTTATCCTTATGTACCCCTAATCTGCTGCCCCTAACACCGCCGACCCCTATATTATATTTATTAACCCCTAACCTGCCCCCCACAACGTCGCAGCCAGCTACCTACATTAATTAACCCCTAATCTGCCGACCGGAGCTCACCGCTATTCTAATACATTTTTTAACCCCTTAAGCTAATTCTAACCCTAACCCTAACACCCCCCTAAGTTAAATATAATTTTATTCTAACGAAATAAATTAACTCTTATTAAATAACTTATTCCTATTTAAAGCTAAATACTTACCTGTAAAATAAATCCTAATATAGCTACAATATAAATTATAATTACATTGCAGCTATTTTAGGATTAATATTTATTTTACAGGCAACTTTGTAATTATTTTAACCAGGTACAATAGCTATTAAATAGTTAAGAACTATTTAATAGCTAAAATAGTTAAAATAAGTACAAAATTACCTGTAAAATAAATCCCAACCTAAGTTACAATTAAACCTAACACTATACTATCATTAAATTAATTAAATAAAATACCTACAATTACCTACAATTAAACCTAACACTACACTATCAATACATTAATTAAATACAATACCTACAAATAACTACAATGAAATAAACTAACTAAAGTACAAAAAATAAAAAAGAACTAAGTTACAAAAAATAAAAAAATATTTACAAACATTAGAAATATATTACAACAATTCTAAACTAATTACACCTACTCTAAGCCCCCTAATAAAATAACAAAGCCCCCCAAAATAAAAAAATGCCCTACCCTATTCTAAATTACTAAAGTTTAAAGCTCTTTTACCTTACCAGCCCTGAACAGGGCCCTTTGCGGGGCATGCCCCAAGAAGTTCAGCTCTTTTGCCTGTAAAAAAAAACATACAATACCCCCCCTCCCCAACATTACAACCCACCACCCACATACCCCTAATCTAACCCAAACCCCCCTTAAATAAACCTAACACTAAGCCCCTGAAGATCTCCCTACCTTGAGTCGTCTTCACCCAGCCGAGCCAAATTCTTCATCCAAGCGGAGCAAGAAGAGGTCCTCCATCCGGTAGAAGTCTTCATCCAAGCGGGGCAGAAGAGGTCTTCCATACGATTGAAGTCTTCATCCAAGCGGGATCTTCTATCGTCATCCATCCGGAGCGGCAGCATCCTGAAGACCTCCGACGCGGAACATCCATCCTGGCCGACGACTGAACGACGAATGACGGTTCCTTTAAATGACGTCATCCAAGATGGCGTCCCTCGAATTCCGATTGGCTGATAGGATTCTATCAGCCAGTCAGAATTAAGGTAGGAATATTCTGATTGGCTGATGGAATCAGCCAATCAGAATCAAGTTCAATCCTATTGGCTGATTGGAATCAGCCAATCAGAATATTCCTACCTTAATTCCGATTGGCTGATAGAATGGATGACGATAGAAGATCCCGCTTGGATGAAGACTTCAATCGGATGGAAGACCTCTTCTGCCCCGCTTGGATGAAGACTTCTACCGGATGGAGGACCTCTTCTTGCTCCGCTTGGATGAAGAATTTGGCTCGGCTGGGTGAAGACGACTCAAGGTAGGGAGATCTTCAGGGGCTTAGTGTTAGGTTTATTTAAGGGGGGTTTGGGTTAGATTAGGGGTATGTGGGTGGTGGGTTGTAATGTTGGGGGGGGGTATTGTATGTTTTTTTTTACAGGCAAAAGAGCTGAACTTCTTGGGGCATGCCCCGCAAAGGGCCCTGTTCAGGGCTGGTAAGGTAAAAGAGCTTTGAACTTTAGTAATTTAGAATAGGGTAGGGCATTTTTTTATTTTGGGGGGCTTTGTTATTTTATTAGGGGGCTTAGAGTAGGTGTAATTAGTTTAAAATTGTTGTAATATATTTCTAATGTTTGTAAATATTTTTTTATTTTTTGTAACTTAGTTCTTTTTTATTTTTTGTACTTTAGTTAGTTTATTTCATTGTAGTTATTTGTAGGTATTGTATTTAATTAATGTATTGATAGTGTAGTGTTAGGTTTAATTGTAGGTAATTGTAGGTATTTTATTTAATTAATTTAATGATTGTATAGTGTTTAATTGTAACTTAGGTTGGGATTTATTTTACAGGTAATTTTGTACTTATTTTAACTAGGTAACTATTAAATTGTTCTTAAATATTTAATAGCTATTGTACCTGGTTAAAATAAATACAAAGTTACCTGTAAAATAAATATAAATCCTAAAATAGCTATAATATAATTATAATTTATATTGTAGCTATATTAGGATTTATTTTACAGGTAAGTATTTAGCTTTAAATAGGAATAATTTATTTAATAAGAGTTAATTAATTTCGTTAGATTTAAATTATATTTAAGTTAGGGGGGTGTTAGTGTTAGGGTTAGACTTAGCTTTAGGGGTTAATACATTTATTAGAATAGCGGTGAGCTCCAGTCGGCAGATTAGGGGTTAATGTTTGAAGTTAGGTGTTGGCGATGTTAGGGAGGGCAGATTAGGGGTTAATACTATTTATTATAGGGTTAGTGAGGTGGATAAGGGGTTAATAACTTTATTATAATAGCGGTGCGGTCCGGTCGGCAGATTAGGGGTTAATAAGTGTAGGCAGGTGGAGGCGACGTTGTGGGGGGCAGATTAGGGGTTAATAAATATAATATAGGGGTCGGTGGTGTTAGGGGCAGCAGATTAGGGATACATAGGGATAATGTAAGTAGCGGCGGTTTACGGAGCGGCAGATTAGGGGTTAATAATAATATGCAGGGGTCAGCGATAGCGGGGGCGGCAGATTAGGGGTTAATAAGTGTAAGGTTAGGGGTGTTTAGACTCGGGGTACATGTTAGAGTGTTAGGTGCAGACGTAGGAAGTGTTTCCCCATAGCAAACAATGGGGATGCGTTAGGAGCTGAACGCGGCTTTTTTGCAGGTGTTAGGTTTTTTTTCAGCTCAAACAGCCCCATTGTTTCCTATGGGGGAATCGTGCACGAGCACGTTTTTGAGGCTGGCCGCGTCCGTAAGCAACTCTGGTATCGAGAGTTGCAGTTGCGTTAAATATGCTCTACGCTCCTTTTTTGGAGCCTAACGCAGACATTCTGTGGACTCTCAATACCAGGGTTATTTTAAAGGTGCGGCCAGAAAAAAGTCAGCGTTAGCTACGCGGGTCGTTACCGACAAAACTCTAAATCTAGCCGAACATTTTTAAATGGTGTCTCAGTTAGAGAAAACTTATTTTTTTTTAATCCAAAGCAATTCAGTTTTGGAGGTGTTAATCTTATAGCCAGAAAAAGCTCCAAAGGAATTTACAGGCAGTGCAGAATTATTAGGCAAATGAGTATTTTGACCACATCATCCTCTTTATGCATGTTGTCTTACTCCAAGCTGTATAGGCTTGAAAGCCTACTACCAATTAAGCATATTAGGTGATGTGCATCTCTGTAATGAGAAGGGGTGTGGTCTAATGACATCAACACCCTATATCAGGTGTGCATAATTATTAGGCAACTTCCTTTCCTTTGGCAAAATGGGTCAAAAGAAGGACTTGACAGGCTCAGAAAAGTCAAAAATAGTGAGATATCTTGCAGAGGGATGCAGCACTCTTAAAATTGTAAAGCTTCTGAAGCGTGATCATCGAACAATCAAGCGTTTCATTCAAAATAGTCAACAGGGTTGCAAGAAGCGTGTGGAAAAACCAAGGCGCAAAACAACTGCCCATGAATTGAGAAAAGTCAAGCGTGCAGCTGCCAAGATGCCACTTGCCACCAGTTTGGCCATATTTCAGAGCTGCAACATCACTGGAGTGCCCAAAAGCACAAGGTGTGCAATACTCAGAGACATGGCCAAGGTAAGAAAGGCTGAAAGACGACCACCACTGAACAAGACACACAAGCTGAAACGTCAAGACTGGGCCAAGAAATATCTCAAGACTGATTTTTCTAAGGTTTTATGGACTGATGAAATGAGAGTGAGTCTTGATGGGCCAGATGGATGGGCCCGTGGATGGATTGGTAAAGGGCAGAGAGCTCCAGTCCGACTCAGACGCCAGCAAGGTGGAGGTGGAGTACTGGTTTGGGCTGGTATCATCAAAGATGAGCTTGTGGGGCCTTTTCGGGTTGAGGATGGAGTCAAGCTCAACTCCCAGTCCTACTGCCAGTTTCTGGAAGACACCTTCTTCAAGCAGTGGTACAGGAAGAAGTCTGCATCCTTCAAGAAAAACATGATTTTCATGCAGGACAATGCTCCATCACACGCGTCCAAGTACTCCACAGCATGGCTGGCAAGAAAGGGTATAAAAGAAGAAAATCTAATGACATGGCCTCCTTGTTCACCTGATCTGAACCCCATTGAGAACCTGTGGTCCATCATCAAATGTGAGATTTACAAGGAGGGAAAACAGTACACCTCTCTGAACAGTGTCTGGGAGGCTGTGGTTGCTGCTGCACGCAATGTTGATGGTGAACAGATCAAAACACTGACAGAATCCATGGATGGCAGGCTTTTGAGTGTCCTTGCAAAGAAAGGTGGCTATATTGGTCATTGATTTGTTTTTGTTTTGTTTTTGAATGTCAGAAATGTATTTTTTGACATTCAAAAGGAGGGAAAACAGTACACCTCTCTGAACAGTGTCTGGGAGGCTGTGGTTGCTGTTGCACGCAATGTTGATGGTGAACAGATCAAAACACTGACAGAATCCATGGATGGCAGGCTTTTGAGTGTCCTTGCAAAGAAAGGTGGCTATATTGGTCATTGATTTGTTTTTGTTTTGTTTTTGAATGTCAGAAATGTATATTTGTGAATGTTGAGATGTTATATTGGTTTCACTGGTAAAAATAAATAATTGAAATGGGTATATATTTGTTTTTTGTTAAGTTGCCTAATAATTATGCACAGTAATAGTCACCTGCACACACAGATATCCCCCTAAAATAGCTATAACTAAAAACAAACTAAAAACTTCTTCCAAAACTATTCAGCTTTGATATTAATGAGTTTTTTGGGTTCATTGACAACATGGTTGTTGTTCAATAATAAAATTAATCCTCAAAAATACAACTTGCCTAATAATTCTGCACTCCCTGTATAAGTGAAAGTAATTTTGGAATATCCGTTCTGGTATTTGAAATGTACACGAGTACATCATCAGCGTACAGAGCTATTTTTTGTTCTATGGATCCAATCTTAATTCCCTCTATTTGCTGTTTAATCTTAAGTGCTAGTGGTTTGATAGCAAGGTCGAATAAGAGGGGAGAAAGCGGGCAGCCCTGCCGAATACCTCTTTGAAGATTAATTAGAGTAGATTCTAAGTAGTTAACACTTAGTCTTGTTGAGGAATTTCCATACAGATGTTTGACAATGAACAAAAAAATTATCTTTAAAACCGAAACGAGAAAGTGTGACTAAAAGGTGTTGATAATGCACTGAGTCAAAAGCTTTTTCTGCATCAAATGTGACAATTGCAGAGTCTACATGATCTTGCCCATTTTTTTCTCGAGAATTATGAAAATAATCGAGAACTAGAAAAACCTCTCTGATCTTAGCTGCCGAGTTACATTTAGATAAAAATGATGCATGATCTTTGTGTATAATAGTCCCTATTTCCTGCTGCAATCTCTTGGCTAAGATAGTAGTAAGTAGCTTATAGTCAGAGTTGAGCAGTGCAATAGGGCGATATGATTCCTTTAAGGGATCTTTCCCTTGCTTCAAAATTAGGGTTGTAGTGGATGTAGCAAAGGTCAGGGTGATTAGATTATTCTCTGCATAAAAGTAATTGAAAATATTTTTTTAAGTGGGGGCTGATGACGGGGGCCAGGCTCTCATTTGGCAACGCATCCTGTCCAGGTGCCTTGTCTAGACGCAGTTCTTTAATAGACTGGAGTATCTCTTGTTCAGAAATAGGAGAGTTAATTATGGCTACTGAGTCACAAGTCAGGGATGGATAATTAAGATTGTTCCAGAATTGTTCCAGTGCAGCCATGTCAGAGTCTCTAAGGGAATATATGTCCTTATAATAGTAAAAAAAATGTCCAGAATTTCTCTCGGGGTTTTAAATAAGGTATCGTGTTCCTGGATTAATTCAATAGTGGAATTTCCTCTGGTTTTTTTCACTAATTTGGCTAGCATTTTGCCCTCTTTATTAACATGATGATAAAATTTTACTTTTGGCATTAAATAAGTGTCCCTCTCTTCCTTAGCTGAGGTATATCGCCCCCAGTTCTCTGGTGTAGGCTGGCTTAAATATCTGTTATAGACATTAGTAAGTGCTTTCAATACTTCCTTCTATCTAAAAACGGCCTTCCTCTTAAATTCGGTCATATAGGCTATAATATCCCCCCTTACCACTGATTTTCCAGCTTCCCAAAATGAGATTGGTTTCTCTACTGAGCCTAGGTTCAGAGAGATACATTCAGTCATCTTAGTGTTTAACCAATTTTTAAACTTTGAATTATTAAATAAAAAATTTTGGGGGAAAAACGGCAAGAGGTGAACAGTGTTTTATGTTAAGGGATTTCTAAAATAATCGGGGCATGGTCTGAGATACATATTTGTGTGATTCTGGCTTACGCCCCAATTTTTAACAGGCTTTTGCTAACCAGAAATAGGTCAATTCTGGAAAGAGAATTGGCATTTCTGGCCTTGCATGTAAAATCTCTTAAGTCTGGGTGTTAAAGCCTCTAGATGACTCTGAGAGCTAAATTTCTAGATAGCGTTTTAAATATTTTGGCCTCCAGATTATCTCTTTTTGACTGAAGGTGATTAGGGGATTGTCTGCCTATGAAGGGGGACATGTGGGGCCATATTAAAATCCCCTGCCAATATTATGTTCCCTTCGCCAAGCTGTAGAATATTGGCTTGCAGAGCTTCCCAGAAACTTGCCTCAAAGTTATTGGGAGCATAGATATTGCAGAGTGTATATATATATAATTTGCAAGTTTAATATTTAAATATATTATTTTAATATTTAAAATCACAAACCTACTTTCAGGATCCAGAGTTACTGAGATTACTTTGTAAACTAAATTCTTCCCCAGTAAAATAGCCACCCCTCTTTTCTTGCCTATACTAGGCGTAGCGAAGATCTCCCTTACCCAAGAAAATCATAGTTTCAGGGACTCTTCACTCTTCAGCACTGAGATGAGTTTCCTGTAGGAAGGCAATATTTGAATTAAGCTTCCTTAAATGTGAAATAACTGTGTGCTCTTTCCACAGCTAATGGTAATGAAGCCTGAGAGAAATTCAAAAGTTGTGGGAGTACCTCAGCAGTAAATTTCATTAAATCTGAGTATTGTTTAGTTTCCGGTACCCCAATAATTCTTACATTATTTCTCCTTGAGCGGTTTTCTTAATCTTCAAGCTTATTTTGTAATTTTGTCAGAGAAACATAATTTGTCTGTATCTTAGTGTTCTGTGTATCTGTGAGGTTCTCTAGATCAGACACCCTCTGTTCCACTTCCTGAATTCTCTTAGAAAACCGCCTGACCTCATTAGAGAGATTAAGCAAATCTTGTTTGATTTCTATTTTAAGTGACTCAAACTTAGGGGTTAAAACTTCTAGAATATTGTTAACTAAAGTGTGTGAGTCAGTTACGTCATTGTGCCTTATATTAGTTGCTGGTTCAGAGTGTAGTTCGACAAGGGTCTCAGATGAATTTTTAGTCTTCCTTTCTCTGGGTCTGGAAGCCATGGCTGGAGAAGTGGTTTTAGTGTGAATAGATGAGCTTAAAAATGTGTCCATGTGTGAAGAGAATAGTGAAAAAAGGAAAAAAAAAGGAAGGGTCTAAAAAAGAAAGTGATTAAGTGTATAAGGGAGGGGGGGGGGAGTGGAGAAGTGAAGGAGTGCTTTAGGGAAAAAACGTGATCAAGGGGTGAATTAAGACCAGCCGCGGATTACTAGCCCAGGAAGGGGAGCCAAGACCAAAAACTTGGTGAACTGTCTCACACAAGGATTGAGGGCTAGCAGTGTAAAATAATTAAAGGGCCGTGCTATCCTTTTTTCCCAAGATTATTAAGCCTGCACATTTAACTAAGTTATGAAGGCACAGATATTGAGCTTAATAACAATAATGCACCTTAAAAAACAAACAATGAGGGGGAACTATATGTTTTAGGGACCCTGCCTAACTATTGAGATCAACCAGAATCAGGTGCAGTCAAGACATTATAACAATGTGAGGAGTACAAAAATATCAAACCATGCTATCCCTGCGGTGAAAGGGAATTTTAACAAAAAAAAGGGGGCAATAAGAATTGCTACGGATAAATTAGAGTAGTGGTAGTAGAAATCAGTGTTATTGTAATTTAAGAACTTGTCAACAGCAGGGCAAAGCCCAAGCTCAAGTATCATAGGTCCTAACATGTTACCAAGGTAACTTTGTCCTATCCTCATAAGAATATCAACTCTCAGCAAAAAGTGGCAAATCCCTTTCCAGGTAATCACTAGCGCAGGATTTTCAACAATTTCCCCTATATGTTTTTGAAGGAAAAGAAAAGGGGGAATCCCTCCCCTAAATGGCACAGAGATTAAAGGGACAGTCTACACCAGATTTTTTATTGTTTTAAAAGATAGATAATCCCTTTATTACCCATTCCCCAGTTTTGCATAACCAACACAGTTATATTTATATACTTTTTACCTCTGTGATTATCTTGTATCTAAGCCTCTGCAAACTGCCCCTTTATTTCAGTTCTTTTGACAGACTTGCAGTTTAGCCAATCAGTGCTGGCTCCCAGGTAACTTCACGTGCATGAGCACAGTTTTATCTATATGATACACATGAACTAACACACTCTAGTGGTGAAAAACTGTTAAAATGCATTCTGAAAAGAGGTGGCCTTCAAGGTCTAAGAACTTAGCATATGAACCTCCTAGGTTAAGCTTTCAACTAAGAATACCAAGATAATAAAGCAAAATTGGTGATAAAAGTAAATTGGAAAATTGTTTAAAATGACATGCCCTATCTGAATCATGAAAATTTATTTTGGACTAGACTGTCCCTTTAACACCAAAAGTATGCAAATGATTTCACACAGTTTTAAACATTACCCAGCAATATTCACTTGGATAAACAAAGATTATTTTTTAACAAAAGATTGTGGGACCCACTCTTGTAGAAATAACAGCTTTAAGTAACCACTTACTGTATATCCAAAAAACTAAATCAATATGGTGATTAGATCAAGCCCCATATATAAGGATAGATAACATTTATGGCCCCCTGTAATTATAGAAAAAATAAAGTCCAAATCACACTTTAACAGAGCCAGCAGAGAGTCTCTGTCTTGTAAGGGCACAGCCACTATGTATATGTACTTTAAACCCAGGTTGCTAGTAGTAACTTTTAACAATAACACTGCAATATATGAGTTCAGATAGCTTAGTAAGCCAAGCACAACCAAGAAACTGTGCGGGGACAATTATTAAGGCAAGGCCCTTACATATAAGAGACATATGCTTTAAGTCCCCTCATGTGAGGGAGAGAGAGTCTTTTTCAGAGAGTATGAGTTTTGAAAAAGCGTTCCTGTAGTATGAGAGCAAACCGGTCAGGCACATACACCTTAAGCACAAGGTAGATAATAGTAGTGGGTCTTGCTCTTTTCTTTACCTCCTTCTTATCTCCTTGAATGGTTCTTAGCTAATAAATGATGCAACTTAAATACCCCCCCCTTTGAGGAGCATAGTATAGTAACAGGCATGAGAGGGCAAGTCGCCCCTAACAGACTTTTTCACCCGCAGGGGGCCATGATGTTTATACAATAGGGCTTATTTGCTGTGTTGTGACTAGCTTAAATACACATTTTAAATAGTAGATTTGCTCCTGGTGTTGTAGGTGAGTATAATATACCAAACAAACATCTGGTGACTCTTTTGAATACGAAGTTATTATTCATGGCACAAGCATCACCGTTAGAAAAGTTAGAGGAGCGCTCTTTATGATTTAACAGCATGGACCAAGGCAAACCAGGGGAGTGATAGCTTGCTTATACCACAAATAATGTAGAACACTGAGAGGTAAACTGCCAGCCACTTAAAGTTACCACCTCATGGTTAGATTTAGGTCCACCGGGCTGAGGGGAGTGTCAGTTGATCCAATAAGGACTTAGGGTAAATCCCCCCTTATGCAGCACCAGTGGGAGGGGGGAGAACTGCCAATAATAAACATGTACCTGGGCCTCAGCTCAGCATCTCCAAGCTCTTAAGCAACAGATTTGGCCACTGTTAGGATGAGATGAGTGTACCCTCTCATGCAGCACCGGTGGGAGGGGGGGTTGGATCACAACAAAAGTGAAAGGTATCCCTTCGACTGCAGCCCCCTGGATGGTAGCTGGCTGTGGGTTCTTCCGACAAAAATAAAAACACCCCCTAATCTAATGCTAAACTACCAATAGCCCTTAAAAGGACTTTTTGCAGGGCATTGATCTAAGTTAAAAAGCTCTTTTACAGTTACAAAAAACCTAAGTCTAACACCCAGGTTGGTACTCATGGTTCCTGAAGTCCAGCGGAGAAGGTCCTGTTCCAGGTGGTGAAGTCTTCCAAGCAGGGGCCTCTTTTTTCTTCTTCCAGGAACAAGCCAGAGCGGAGGGCAGAGCTGTAGACCGATGACTGCAGAGCTGAAGATGGGCACCCTAGAACTGAAGACCGGCGACCCTGGAACTGGAGACCGGTAGAGTACCCTATCAGTTAAAACAAAATACATATAACAATAGTGAAAATGGAAGCTCAATATATAATGTCCCAGAGTTGGCAATATAAGCCAATGTGCACAAAAGATTGTCCCTCGACATGATATGAACTTTCTAGATGAAATTCCTAATGTGTGTCCCAACAGGAAAAAAGATAAAAATTTAAATAAAAAAATAATGAAAAATTAAAATAGGTCATAGTGTCCATTTTATCCTTAATAGATTCCATAGTGAAAAATTTTTTGCAAAGATTCCTTAGTGAAAAAAACTGCAAAAGGAAAAAAAACAACATAGTGCAATATCGCAAGTAACAATCCAATCCTTTATAGGAGTAAGGCTTACCGATTTAGGAAGCTGGAGCAGTTACCTTCTACGCGTTTCGGCCCTAACTTTGGCCTTTTTCAAGATGGTGACTGCTCTAATTCTCAGAAATAAATAGCCTTTATTGGCTAACTCCATTTTCCCATCAAAACATATTGTCCTTAAACTGGCCATTATATCTATTTGTGTGTTCAGCTTATTTCCTTAAAGGGACACTGAACCCTTTAGGGAATAATCTGCTATCTTCTGCTGGAAGAGGTGGAAAAAAAATCACATTTGCATATCTGTGATGATATCCTAATGGGATTCTCAGTTGAAGGGACAGTATACACCAATTTTCATATAACTGAATGTAATAGAGACTACTATAAAGAAGAATATGCACAGATACTGATATAAAAATCTAGTATAAAATCTTTTAAAAACTTACTTAGAAGCTCCTAGTTAAATTGATTCATTTTACCTGCTGAAGTGTATTAAATTGTTTACAATTAGCTCCTTTACCTCTATTTTGGCCTTTGAAATAGCTGATTTAGCTTGTGGTATCCCAACCTATACTGAAAGTTTTGATACTGGAGTCTCATCTAATGAATAGCCTAAAAAAACCCAGCTAGCAGAAGAAATGACACTCTCAGTGGGGTGCAGGATAGTTAAAGGGACACTAAACGTTTGAAAGAACTTGTCTTAAAGCCCTCTATCCATCTTTGATAATGATATTTGTAATTGGTTTTGCTTGTCATATTATTACCGTTAAAAACTATACATGTTTACAAAAACCCTCCCAGATGGGCTATATAAATGGATAATTTACAAAAAATGTATGCAAAGACAAATCTAGTGTACAATGTTCCTTTAAAGACACTTAAAGACACTTAAAAAGGTTAGGGTAAGAGATCCTTTTGGTAAGCTATAAAATGAAAATGTTAAGGTCTTGGCAAAGGGCAAAATTAAATTATTATTTTTGTTTGGAAATGTGGATTTATTAGAAGAACACATGAAGTGCATGCCCAACTGATGGTCCTCCTGTAAGCCTAATGATTCATAATGAGGAATGTTGTATACATTTAGCATTAAACTAAGCATTTCATCTGCCTTTCTTTTTTTTAATGAAGGGAACAGAATGTTGCTGTAAAATACCTCATGGAATTATACCTGTCTGCAACATTCTACACAGTGATTGGTTAGTTCAGAGCACCTGCTCATTTATATTTGTCCCTAATTGGCCACAGGAATATGAATTCCACTAGATGTTTGTACTACACTTGATTTGCAAAATATTGTAAATGTATTTATTGATTTTAAAACATTTATTTTGCAACAGTGCTTAATTGCTAATATATTTATTTTGCTACAGTGCTTAATTGCTAAAATATTCTATGAGTATAATGTCCCTTTCAAATATCTCAACATCCAAATGCAAATTGGTTAGTATTACAGAAGATGCAGTAGACCCCAATCTTGTCTTTGTCTGTGGTTATGTCTAGAGAATGAGAATAAAAAAAAACACAATGCAGAAAAAATGGTTAAAAAATAATTTGCAAGTCTGAGATTAATTAAAATTCTGATACAGCATTGTGGCAAACATCAACATCACCTGTTTCAGCATTGCAGTAAATGAAGATAGATAGCCAGAGCTAGGGCTGAGATGAGACCAGAGAGGAACAGCATTTACTGCAAACAAGATGAATGTTCACTGTTACTGAGACAGAAGATTTAATTTCTTTCCTAGAGACATCCAGTGCTCAGGGACTTCATCACTTGCAATGAGGAAGAGCATGTGTGTCTGGAAGAGAAAAGAAAAGTGAAAATTGCAATAAGTAAATGTTGACTTTTAGGTAAAGGTTGAATAATAGGATGTCAAATAGGGAAGAGCATATCACATGCAATCCAACACCTTAAACATAAAACCAATTCATTTCTATGTGCCCCAGTGCTAGAAAGTTGTTGAATTATTTATCACTGCAATAAACTATCATTTATTACAAAACCCAAGGCAATATACAAACAGATAACCTTGGATTTCTATTGAATGTGTAAACAAATTGTGTCAATTTAGTAATGAATTAGATAGTAAAAAAAATAAAGCAATGAATAATGAAGTGCTCCATTTGAAATAACTGTAGGTAAATAAGATCATTTAAATAAGGAAGTGATTTATTTTAAATAATTATGCAGGCAAATGCAGTAATTGAATTCTGCTTGCTTAATACCCACATTGTACTGAGAGTTAACCATATACTGAAAGCTTTTTAGAACGTCAAAGTAATGTAGCATAAACATATACAACATGCAGACATAGCTAAAGATTAAATGAACAAGTCAAAATCAAACTTTCATTATTCAGATACAGCATGCCATTTTAACTCTTTCCTGCCAGGACTTATTTGTCTATATGGGAATAAAGTTCTGATGTAAACAAATAAGTAAAAGTGGAAATCATGTGATTGTTCATCAGGGCTGGATTTACATCTCAGGTGCCTGTAGGCACAAAAACCTGAAGCCCCCCCCCACCACACACACACACACAAAAGTAAAAAAAAAGTGAGGACTTTTTAAAAAAAAATAGTTATTGTTTAAAAAGATAGATAATCCCTTTAATTACCCATTTCCCAGTTTTGCACAGGCAACATGGTTATATTAATATACTTTTTACCTCTATGATTACCTTGTATCTAAGCCTCTTCTGACTGCCCCCTTATCACATGACATTTTATTTATTATCTATTGACTTGCATTTGAGCCAATTAGTGCAGTGCCATGCACAACTCCATGGGAGAGAGCACAATGTTATCTATATGGCCCACATATATTAGCAGTCTCTTGATGTCAAAAGCTAATGAAAAAACATGTGATAAGAGGCTGTCTATAATGGCTTAGAAACAGGCAGAAATGCAGAGGTTTAAATGTTATAAAGTATATTAAAGGGATAGTAAACACCAAAAATTTTATTGTTTAAAAAGATAGATAATCCTTTCATTTACCATTCCCCTGTTTTGCACAGCCAACATTGTTATAGAAATGTACTTTTTACCTTGAATCTAAGCTTCTGCTGACTGCCTCCTTATCTCAGATCTTTTGACAGACTTGCATTTCAGACAATTAGTGCTGACTCTTAATATAACTTCACGTGCGTGAGCACAGTGTTATCTATATGAAACACATGAACTAACTCCCTCTAGCTGTGAAAAACTGTCAAATGCCTTCAGATGAGAGGCGGCCATCAAGGGCTTAGAAATAAGCATATGAGCCTACCTAGGTTTAGCTTTCAACCAAGAATACCAAGAGAACAAAACAAATTTGATAATAAAAATAAATTAGAAAGTTATTTAAAATGGAATGCCCTATCTGAATCATGAAAGTTTAATTTGGACTTTACTATCCCTTTAATATAACAATGTTGGCTGCGCAAAGCTGGGGAATGGGTGGTAAAGGCGTTATCTATCTTTATAAACAATAACAATTTTGGTGTAGACTGTCCCTTTAAAGGGACACTCAATCAAAATTAAACTTTCATTATTCAGATAGAGCATGCCATTTTAAATAAATTTCCAATTTACTTCCATTAACTAAATGTGCACAGTCTTTTTATATTTAAACTTTTTGAGTCACCAGCTCCTACTGAGCATGTGCAAGAATAAGTGTGTTTGCATTTTTGAATGGCTGATGGCTGTCACATGGTATGTGTATGCATTTGTGATTGGCTAATGGCTGTCACATGGTACAGGGGGAGTGGCAAAAGACATAACTTTTAAAATTGTCAGAAAAAAAAATCTACTACTCATTTGAAATTCAGACTAAGTGCTATTGCATTGTCTTGTTATCTTGCATTTGTTGATTATGCAAATCTACTGTGTTGACTGGTCCTTTAAGATAGTAATTTCTAGCCAAGTTTCTCGAGTGATCACAACACTATTTTGTTAAGTTTGTTAAACCCTGCTGCTGCTAACAAGTTTTTAACTGAAAAGTACCTGTTTAAAAAATAGAAACTGTGAGCTCTCCCTGAAATGAACCCATAACACCCCTCTTCACACCTCATTACACCTGAACACATTCACACCTCTTAAGGTTACAGTAATGCTCTGTTCATGTAACCTGTTTGTTCACTCTACAAGGAAAATATCAATTTACAGGTGGGACTTTAATCTTTTGTCATCACAATAAATCCTCAACACTCAGTGACCATATTAATTCCATATGTATTTTGACATGATGGGCATACTTCTATGATCACTTCAGGACAACAACATTTAGATATGGCGTGTTTTTAATTTTTATTTGTAATATTTTATTGTATAATTAATGAAGATAAAACAACATCTAATATACTGTATACAGTACATGAATTATTTATTCAGCCTGCTTTTGCTAAACAATACCTTTTAAAACTGTGCTTCTTCAATACTATTATTGGGGATTCCTGACCCTGCAACAGGGGCCAGCCTGGGACCCAAAATAGGCCTGAGTATTTTAAGACAGAGCAGCTCACTCCCAACCCCCCTTCTGTATTTTTAACTATACCCTAAAATTGCTAAGAAATATGTACTAGTTTGATTTACAAATCATTTAAACTTTTTAACACACTTGTGTCGCTGTATTCTGCAAACTGGTTGTCATTATATAGTAAAAACTGAACTGTAATAAAAAAATAAATAAAAAAAGAAGCTTTTGAAGTTCACTTTTAAATAAATTATAACTGCTTATTGCTAATCAGCCTGTGTGGTCACAGTCATTTAAAAAACCTAAGAATTTGTCACACACATAGGATTCACTATCACAGAGAAATTGCACACGCATACTGTATATCCACAGTCACACACACACAGCACCCCTAACATGAAAAAAAGACACACAGAGACATCAACAGGAACCATCAATAGGAGGTGCTTCTTTGCTACTATCACCCCCTCCCCCCCATTGGTTAGTCCAAACCATGGAATATGCACTTGCATAGACTTCCTGTACAAATATGGTGGCAGTATTTTTCTGTACAACAACACTGCCACAGACATATTGGAAACCCTATTACTGTAAAAGCAAATTCATACACTTACTGTATACCGGCCTACCCCTGAAGGAATGATGCAATTGACTGAAGGGGCCCCAATCCATGTGGGCCAGTATTAATTTAGATCTGAGAGACCCCTGTAATTATGCCCCTATTCAATGACACAGATAAGCCCCCAAAAAGGGACAGTATACAAGTATATACTAGAGGACAGGCAACAGGCAGACACTAGGTGACAAGAGACATGAAGACAAGTACTAATCTATGCATACCCCTTACCTACCCAGGTATGAGGGTGATTGAAGCTGCTACAGACCAATCATGGACTGCATGCAGAGAGACCGCTCTGCAGCGGATCATTAATTAGCCTGCAGAGCCAGTCATTGAGTGGAGGATCATTTTATGTATTTCTGAGTGGGGCAGGACCCACCCCTAAAATGACTCACAGACACAGCAAGGCAGTGAGAGGCAGGGCAGGACTGGTCCTGCATCATGCACAAATAACAATGCTGGTGACTGGGTGAGGCTAAAGCAACCAACCCCCGCCCACAACTGGCCCCGACCCACTGGGCAAATGCCCTATATGCCCTATGGTCAGTCCTGGCTTGCCCTACAAAATTATACACTGTGAAATCTCATATATATTTGTCTCTAATTGACTACAGCAAAGGAAACCAGGAACATGGGTTACACCAGGCTTTTTGAGAGATGAATTGATGATTTAAAAATTGAAAATGAAATTGTTAAATTATTTTAAAGCATTTATTTTGCAATGCACAGCTTAATTACTGACATATGATATGTTTAACCCCTTAACGACCGTACGTCACTGGTTGTTAAAGGATTGTGTGGCTATAATAGCGTGGGTCTTGCCACGAGCGGCAAGACTGTGCTATTAGACCCTCTCTCTGGAAGGCTTACTAAAATAGTGTGGTTTCGCTGCTGGTGGCTAGGACGAGCTATTGAAAGCAGCACATAAAGCTCCCGCCTTTTCAAAATGAAACTCATAACTTGTCTTTCTAGTAAATTGTTATGGATTTTCAGTATGCAATTACCATTTTATAAAAAATATTTTCTTTGATTATATACTCTGGTTATTTTACACAGCTGCCTTATTCTCTATTTCACCCTTTTTTTTACAGAACATTTTGAATGTATTTATCATTGCAGTTAATTAGACTCTGACAAAAGCTGGATTCTCGCTGTTAAATTGCAGTCATATGTTGATACATATTCTAATCAAAACACACAGTATATAATGTCTAGTAAAACTGTTTTGTACTTGGTGGTTTGCGAATAAAGGTATCAACAAGAGTGGAATTAGTCCAATTCATATTTATACACAGCCTACTCCCTAGCAGAAAGATTTTATTAGAGATGGTGTGAAAACACACAGTCTATAATATATAGTATAAATTAAAAAAGTGGATTGGTGCGCGCTAAGGATGGTATTGCTAAACACTTACTCTAAAGATACAATCTCTGCTTGTATCAGACACAAGGAAATGACCAATAATGAAGCCTAAGCCTCAAGATAGAGAAAGTGCGCTATCAAGCTAAAAGTATACACACCACATTAAAAGATATTTAAATTTATTAAATGAAATAGACAAATTACATAAAAACATATATAGAAGTTAGCGGTAGGGACGTCTCCCTTGGATAAAAAATCAGTAGTCCGTGCAAATATTTGCAAATAGCAGCTAACAATTAATAGGATGTAAATAAATGTTAAAAAACAATCACATGTGCAGAGGTCTGTACACTTCTATTTTCCAGGAACGGCAGTCACTACAGCCGAGGTCCAAGCTTTGACCGCAAGATTTCCTTTCCTCGGTAACACCCTCCAAGTACCCTCTTGACTCACGGTACAGTACATTGTATCTGTTTGTGGCACCAATTTGTTACAAATTCTAGCCGTAATGCTACAATATTGATGCTCATTTGCACACGGCCATCTGCACTGTGATTATATTTCTGGACTTGGTGCTTGTTTTTATTAATAATCCTTTCTTTTGTGATTATGATTAGTGTTATGCCATACATTTAAGATTATGATTGTTTTTTAACATTTATTTACATCCTATTAATTGTTAGCTGCTATTTGCAAATATTTGCACGGACTACTGATTTTTTATCCAAGGGAGACGTCCCTACCGCTAACTTCTATATATGTTTTTATGTAATTTGTCTATTTCATTTAATAAATTTAAATATCTTTTAATGTGGTGTGTATACTTTTAGCTTGATAGCGCACTTTCTCTATCTTGAGGCTTAGGCTTCATTATTGGTCATATAATATATAGTATGTCTAGTACAAACTGTTTGGTAACTGGTGTTTAGTGAATGTAGATTTCAGCAGTTGTGGAATGAGCCTTTTTTATACCTTGGGCCACTGTTTATTAATACACAGATTTCATGGTCACAACTGCATCGGACATCCGGAGGAGGAGCTAAGCGCAAGTCACGGAGCGCTTCTCTCTCTTACTCCCGCACCAGCTCCTAAGGCAAGGGAAAGTGTGCCTGGAGCCCTGTGACTAGGGAGATAGTGCGGTAAAAGGAAAAGACAACCGTGAGGGGTAAAGACGTTGGCGCTGTTCTTCAGTAGAAGGCTTTCGAGGAGGAGGCATAAAAATATCTAGCACACACCACGGCCTCAGTAAACAAACAGGTGATCTGTCGCACAAATCTCCCTCCCACCGCTGTTGCGTGAGGGAGCTAGAGGTGAGATGTGGTGCTAGAGGCGGAAGAGGCTAAAGAAAACCTGGCAGAGGTAAAGGCTTCAGACGGAGGATAAAGGTAGCCCCCTCCCCTGAAGACAGTAACCAACTTTATCTTGCTGGTCTGCTGAGGGGAGCTGAAACGCTGCGTTGAGTGATTG